>NC_056726.1:882847261-883074761 GCF_019279795.1 Protopterus annectens | reverse complement strand
CTAAGATCAGCAGTGCAAACTAGTTCCTCTCCCTTTTGGAAGTTATTCATACTGACATAAATGCATCAAATGTTTTCTGCTCCTGTCATAATTGGGAAACTTTGTAAAAAATGAGCAACTAATAGTGTTTGAAATGTAATTATGTGTAAAAGCCAATTGGAAGCATATGATTTATGATGGTTCTATATCAGATAATCAAACTTTTAAAAGTTCGAACATCATATGGTTGAGACCATATGTTCGAACTCTTAAAAGTTTGAATATCAAATAAAAAAAAAAGAGAAAAAAACTACCTGAAAGCTTAAGCAGGGGGCAAGCCCCCCTGCACCCCGCACATGGGGGGGCTGTGCCCTCCCCTGCTCTTTAAATATACCAACTCCAAGATCGCACTACAGTGCAGACAATGGAAAACTTACATTGCTGCACTGTACGGGGATCTCCGTTGAAACGTTTAAACTTTTAAAAGTTCGATCATATGGTGTCGACCATATGATGTTCAAACTTTTAAAAGTTTGACAACATGATAGGAACCCATTTATGATAGCATATTAGTGTCTGTATTTTGCAATGAGTTCTAGTCATTTGCAAAAATATCTATAGATGGAGGAATCTATATTAACCAGTCCATCTATCGCATGATGTTTGTTGACTCTTACAGATGCAGCAAGAACAGCCAATACTATCTACAGAGTTTTTTAGGCAAGTAGTGAACAGAAGTAAATTGCCTGACCTTTCTTTCATATTACATATGTATTAGAGTTGCCAATCCATGTACTGCATGCCTTTGTGATATGGGAGGAAACCAGAATACCTGGAAAAAACACACAAACACAGGGAGGCTCTGCAGGCTCTGCACAGAAGGCATACCAGTATGTGTACTGGAGAACCTGTTTACTGTTGTTCACTGTGACACTTTGCCACCCATATTGGCTGATTATCTTGTGTTTATATAATGCTGTGTTCCCTTACTGTATGCATAAAGGTCAATATCCTGTATTTTGTTGCATTTTAGCAATAACCAGGAAACTAATTACGTGAAACTGAAATAATTTTTTGCCTAATGCTGTTACAATCTCAGAACTCATTAATCTATCAGTTCTGGTAACTGATATATAAATTTATACCCCCCATTTCCCTGTGACAATATCTTCTGCAGAGTATACAAAGCACATTCAGATGGCCAATTTATAAACTAGTCAAGACCTCAGTAGGTCAGGTAACAGAGACTTAACTGTTGGCAGTTCCAGCAGCATGTCACTACCGTCTGCTGTCAGCCAGTAATGGAACATTCTGGATCTGTGAACAGCCAACCTCTTCAGTGCAGTATGGCTGCAGATCCTTAAGTGAAAACAGTGCAGCTAAAGAGTGAGAGACTGAAATCCTGGACTACAGCTAGTGGCTTGTCTATAACTTATAACCTTCAGACTCTGCACTGCACACTGGAAAAACTGTTCTCCAAATGTAGTATCAGGATGTTTACAGACGTCACACTTAAGGGAACAGGGATATATCCACGAGGTATAATGTACATTTAATAGCAGTATCATCCAGCACATGTGGTTCAGATAATACCTTACATGCTGCCATAGTTTCTTGTCCTACTAACATTGTACAATGAACTATATTAAGAAAACAGTATGACCACTAATGCTACTAAATGTACATTATCATAGATATATATCCCTGTTCTCCTAAGGTGCAGCAATTTTTACATTGCATATACAGTGCTGGGGGGGAGAGGTCAAAGTTCCCATGCATGGGTGTCTGTGGTTAGGTTATATCTCAGTCTTGGAGAATGCAGCCGATGATCCGATGTTAGTTGATTGCTTTGTGGTAACTCCATTTGGACATCTTAAGGGCTTGGCATGTAGGTCCTGACACTTGGCAGGTTAAGGTTTTCCCAAGCTTTTCTGTGCATGTGCTGATACATAGTCATTTTGTTTTCTTTTTGTTATGATTACCCACATGCTGTAGTGGGCTGCTTGTGTGCACATTTTGGCAGATCATGCTTTTACTTCTCCATCTCCTCATTTGCTGAACTCCATTCAGCCTCAGTGAGTTTATTTGCTTGAGCAGTTTCATTCATCAGCACTTAAATCTGGGTACATTCAACTTGGCAACCTGTACCATATCAACAGTATTATTTTTTTCCAACAAACATCTTGATTAAATTTTCACACATGACATAGGCAATCCTACATTTAAAGAAATGAAAAACAAACAGCATTACACCACTTTAGTTGCAAACAGTATACATCACAGACACCATTGAAACAACTTTAGTTGCAAACATTATACATCACTTGTAATCTGTCCAGTCATTGCCAGTTAAGCATTATATATCTCATTCAAATCCTGCCTCTTAAACCTTGTTCCTGCTCTGCATATATTGTTCCCACACTTCTCATTTTCCTATGTAGTTTGCTCCCTCTCTTTTCTAAAGATCCCAATTGCAGTTGTTTTATCTCTGTTACTATATTCACTAAAATAGCTGTATGACTGCTGAATCATACACCAATGCACTGTGCGAACATGTACACAAATGCATGGAACTAGCCATACCCAATAGGACTAAGACGTTCTCCTCCAAAAAAAGGAAGCCAATCTGGTGGTCCCCTGCTATTAATAAACTCCACAACAGAAGGAAGAAACTTTTGCAGAAAAAGGTGAAATCCCAAGACTGGAAAAACTCCCTTATTAGCCTGAACAAAAAGTTGAGATCCCTCATCAAATCCTCTAAAGCCAGCTATGAAGGCAGAATTGTGGCAGACACTAAAATCAATCACAAAGCCTTCTATAGTTATATCAAGAACCTCCATGGCAATACCGAGATTTGCTCTGACATACTGCACAATGGTGCCTCCTATACTCAGCCAACAGATATTGCCAACATACTGGCCAACAGATTTAGTGCCAACTTTACCCCTCCCCCCAAAAGGACCAATCACAATACTGGAAGAATGCCAGGCACCTAGTATTACTGCAGCACAGGTTAAAGCTGCATTGTCCAAGGCCAAGAATACAGATTCAGTGGGACCCAATAATATCCTTGGCTGTGTTCTACATGAACTACAGAGTGAACTGGTACCACATCTTTGTGCCCTGTTCAGTCACAGCCACACCTCAGGCTTTGTCCCTACTGAATTGTGCACTGCTACAGTCATTCCTCTCCATAAAGGGGGAGAGACTACAGACACTGGGAATTATCACCCCATTAGCCTGACAAGTCTGATATGTAAAGCTATGGAGCGCATCATCATGGACCTTATTAACAAAGATATACAAAATCTCCAAACTCTAGACCCCACACAAGTTGGCTTTGTGAAAGGGAGATCATGCCTGCTCAACCTGGTTGACTTCTTTGAGTCAGTCACCAGGGCTGTGGATGAAGGTAAGGCAGTGCATACAGCCTACCTCGATCTGGCTAAGGCCTTTGATACCATTCCTCATTCGGGAATTATTGATAAACTCACCAAACTGGATGGCTGTTCTCCACATCAGGAGAACAATGACCACTGTGCCTGTTCCTGTGGCCCTGCTGTTTGGACTTGACCCCCTTCTGGCCAAGCACTGCAACATTTCCTGCTTGTTCTTTGTGCCCTAAGGGTGTTGGACACCCCCACCCCAACTAAGGGTGTTGGACACCCCAACCCCAACACAATCTTTCATACTTCTGCTATATCATTGCAGTCTTAGCATACAGAAGTTAGTATGGTGGGCAGTTGTGTGTGGCAGCCATACACCCTGGAGTTGTCTCTGCTATGTGGTATACATTGCAACCTCTTATTTCTAATGTTGATTTATCTATACTTTATTATACTGCAATATCCAGTGGTTTCAGAAACCTATCTGTTTCAGTAATGAAACATCTGACTGAATGGTTACTGTGCTGCTCACTGTTGTATTTAAGAATTCATATACTGGTGATTATCCTAAAAAAGCAATATAGCATGATGTTCTCTGATGTGTGCCAATTGTGCAATGCATTATCATCCCTATTCAGTCCTGTGAGAATTTGTCTGCCTTGTGCATGTGCACCTAGGAACAATACTATGTACGTGATCAGAGGGACTACAAGATGCCTCGCCATATATACCTTTAAATAGACACACTTGAAATTCTTGTCACCCATTATGACCACCAAATATTGTTTAACTCTCAGATCAATCAGGGACATACACGATAACCCTCGTGTAAATTTGTGCTATCTGTTCAATTGTCAAGACTGGCCTTAAAGGCAGACAGGGTAGAACACACTGCTTGACTTACAGTAGCAACTTATTCTATAGTTTGGGAATATGTCGAGTTAGGAAACTCATTCCAGCAAGTACAGTTTATTTACTGGTGTAGATTCAGGTCTCTAGCATAGGTGTTTGCAGAGCCACTCATTAGGAAGCCAAATAGGACAGGGTATTCCATGGCTCCAGAAGTGAATAACAGGTTACACTGGAGCAGCTTGTAGGCTACAGAGTATAAACAGACCATGCTAATTTATCAGGATAGATGAAGAATTTAAGACCTTAATTTTTTTTTGTTAAAATAATTGAGATTTTCTCAGTTGAGCTATACACTTGAAATCGGGTATACAAAGGTGGCATTGTATTCAGTGATGGGTTTGATACCAAAGATGGCATTGTAGTCAATGATGGGTTTGATACCAAAGATGGCATTGTAGTCAATGATGGGTTTGATAGGAGAAGGTTACAGTAGTTAGATGACTTCTTTATATCTTAAGATATTCCCTTAGAAACGAACTGGTCTACAGAGCAGGGTGTCTTGACTATGGTGGAAATGTGATGACAGAATAAAAGAGCTATCCACATTAAGTACCCAGATCTCTAATTGGTCTGAAGAAGAGTACTGCTTAAAACATATGAGGTGGGAGAAAGTTTTTTTTTTGCTGAATATAGGTATTATGTTGAGCTTTTCTCTTTTAGCTTGAGACCTTAACATGTATTCGTTTATTTCAGCAATTTGTTGGAGCAGTTTAGTATCAGTGGATGAGCAGATACAAATGCCCAGTTTTCTAGATATCAGCAAACCTGGTCAACCACACTTCTGGGTTAATGGCTTGGATTTCTGTAAAATAAATACCAAACAGGTGATGTCACAGCGCTGATCCTTTTGGTACCACATTAGTTACATTTTTATGTTCAGAGAAGATACCGATAGCTTTCACAACTTTCACACCTCAGAATCTGTTGTCTAGCATGCAACACGGGGGGGGTTTACATTAAGTTTGTCTTACTTTTCAATAATGTCAGCATAGGGGATAGTGTGAAAAGCCTTGGCCAGTTTAAGTTAAGCATTTACAGAGGGACCACTGTCCATAGTCTCTGTAACATTCTGAAAGAATTTAACTAGGTACAGGTGACATGACCTGCCCATCACCAAACCAAACTAAGGGTGGTCTAGATCAGTTATGATGCCTATGACTGCATAAATGACCTCTACTATGATATGTTCCAAGGCTTGATAAATAAGGCTGGTGAGACTGATAGACCTATAATTACCAGGGTCAGTGGAGGAGCGACCCTTGTATAGGAGAGTCACACTGAATGTTGTGTCAATAGGCTGAGGCTGAATAGTTTAAGTAGAGGCCCATATAGTGCAAACATGGCACTGATGAGAATGTGACCATTGTATGTTATCTGGTCTCATACACATATTATTTTTAGTCTTTGAAAAGTATTCTAAGACTAGTTACAAGGTAATTTCGAGGGAAACTGAATTTTCAGGGATAGTGAAGGCAACAATGTAGGTAGGTTGGGTAAAGTTAGCACTAAATTTGTCTGCTAATGTATTGACTATATCCTTGCAATAGGAATGTGTGCCATTATTATGGGTGAACTCAGTACATTTTTTTACATTATTGCTTAATATCCTGATATAACTTAAGAAAACTGTATTGTTTCCTTTTGTATCTGCAGTGAGCTTTGTATTTGTAGTGCCGGTAAGTTTGTACTCTGCTTTACATTTTCTAATTCTGCTCTTAAGTGTAAGGGGTAGTGAACAATTAAGGTGTGACTGGCTTTGTAGCTGGGCCAGGCTACTATCAAGCTGTCTATAATTGATGGTGTCAAGTATATAGGTCACTTAGAGTGTGCTCGCTTGCTGTCACCCTTGCCTGCTCTCCTGCCCACATGTATCATGCTGCCATAGATGGGCATCATGCTACTGTAATGTCTGTCAGTGGATTAGCATGCCACATGCATGCCAAAGGCCCTAGGCCATGTGACCCATCACAGCATGTTCTTTCCAGTTAAATGGTAATTGACATTTTTATAATGCATCTTTTCATTATGCTGTATTAGGTAAATTCTGTGTTGGCACTTATGTATACCTAATTCCCATTGGGCTGCACACCGCAATTCTGACTATGCTGTTTATTGCAGCATGGTTACATTATCATTCTTTCTAAATTACTCCAACTATTGTTTGTATAAATGGGGAGGATCTTGTAAAAAACTGTCTTAAAAAAAACAGCCCCTGGGACTGAGAATGGCTTACTGTGATGTGAAAGGCTTAACTTTGAAGGTTACCACATCACAGCAAGATCTTTATGATTTAGACACCCCTGTCTAACTCCAGTTTTCCCATGGTGGGGGCTGTATCATGGACAACGATTTCAGTGTGGAAGCTGGATGCTAATGCAGCAGCTAGGGGACTGGGTAATGCTAATTATCCCAGTTGCAATGCTCTGGAAATGGTCAGCTCCCAATTAAGCCAGTAGAATGATTATTCCCTTTGTCAAGTTATTTTTTTTTCCTCTAGCAGGAAAAAGAAAACACTGTCTTTTGACAGCATTCACCTATTCAGTCCTATGTGAGTAGATGAGGCTTATACAGTGACTATATGCAGGTATACCAGAGCCAAGGGGATGTGTGTGTGTGTGTGTGTGTGTGTGTGTGTGTGTGTGTGTGTGTGTGTGTGTGTGTGTGTGTGTGTGTGTGTGTGTTTAGTGCTCAAACTATGGGAGATATGGAGGTTGGGGATGCCGACTATAAATGTGTGTCAGAATGTGTGTGTGTGTGTGTGTGTGTGTGTGTGTGTGTGTGTGTGTGTGTGTGTGTGTGTGTGTGTGTGTGTGTGTGTGTGTGTGTGTGCCTGTGCTAAAGCAATGTATGGTCTGGTAAGGAGAACACTACAGGATCAGGTCTCACAACACAGTGTTTGATTCAGAGGCATGGTAGAAAGCTGCTGATGAAGTGTTTCTCTGTCTGGCTCTACCATGTTTTTGAGTTGAAAAGTATCTGCATGGCACTAATTCACCAACCCACAATGGCCAATTAAGGCAGGCAGAGAGAATACTTTTGAATCCTGCACAGTTTCTCTTGCAAATTGCTATTGGCAAGGATATGAGATTTCAGAAAAAGGGTCCACATCTGTATATAAAAAATAAGAGCTAATGTTTTAAACTTCAGTATACTTTCTATAGCTAGCCTTAAACGTTTATCTTTTTCTTGTTCTATTTCTTATGGAAGATCTTTTAAAAAAATAACAGGTTCATAGGTATATACTAGACTAACAACCACCAGGACCTTTATAAGCCTAGCTGCATAACCCAACCAAATTGTGTCCCTATGTAACATGGGCGTCTGTTTAGAGGGGTATGTCAGTTTTGTGGTTGGTAACGATTTAGTGGGTGGGAGAGTATGTTACTTAGGGAATATTTACTGTCAGCCTCTGTCCATCAGAGACATGGGGGACAGACTGGGGGTGAATTTTTAATTTACCATCCAATGGTCATGGTTATGTATGAATACATTTGAGCAGAGTTTGGGATTGAGTCTGCTTTATGTGAATGGGGGGCCTGTTTCAGAGCATGAGGATCCTTTGAGACAGATATCCGTCTTGCCAGCATATTCTATTTATGTTGCAAGCAAAGTTTAAATCCTTAGATCTAGTGTTTCTGGTGATATTTGTTTTGCGGATGTGCAGAAGGTCAATCAGGGCTGGATCTGAAGATGCCTTATATGCCTGACATGGATCATCTCTCAGTAACCTGTAGGAAACTGAGTATAGAGATAGGGCTTTAAGGCAATCCATTTAGGACAGTCTGTTAATACCCTGGATTCTGTTGGTGTGGAATCTCTGTCGGTGTTCCAACTGCTGCATATGCCTGGTTAGGTATGTGCCAAATGAGGTATTATACTCAATGATGGCTCTGATAAGAGCCAAATAAAGTGGCCGTATAACTTCCTTGGACATGGATGGCATGCTCTTACTTATAAGTTGGATGACATATAATGATTTTCTTACTATCTTGGCTACATGTTGGTTATAGGCCAGATAACTGTCTACATCTGTTGCTAGATCGCTAACTACTGGCTCAACTTGTAGGGGAGTCTTATCGATGGAGTGATTAAGCTGTGCAGACTTTTTCCCAAAAGGCACTACAATGCACTTCTTGGCACTGAATTTTAATCTGTGGCTTTGGCACGAGTCATTTGTCTGTGTTAAACCATCTTGCAGGATGTTAGTGTCATGGTAGGGGATTTTGTGATAGCTTCCAATTTGTAGTCATCTGCAAACTTGGTGAGCTAATGGCCCCTGACATTAGACTTGACCTAAATTACATTATTATATTTATTTGCTAGTGTTTGACCATTGCTATTGTGTGTACTGATGTCACTTAAAAAGGTGAATGCTTATGTTTGTGATATACAAGTAATATAAAGAATGAAGTGGTATATTTTCAATTGCAAAATGTCATTTTCTGCAGTTTAAGCAGAAGCTGACTCATAGCTCATACAAATTATATGCTAATTTTATTTGTTGTTGATGGAAGGGGGTCTATATCATGTTGTTGAAGTTTTAAAAGCTCAAACACAATATGGTCGACACCATATGTTCGAACTTTAAAAGTTTGAAAATGTAATAAAAAAAAACAAAACAAAAAAACCCCACAAAAAACTTACCTGCTACTTAAGCTACCCCCGCTACTTAAATGTACCAACTCTGAGATTGCATTACATTGCAAGAAAGGGAAAACGTCCCTTACAGAGATCTCCATTGAAACGTTCAAGTTTTACAAGTTCGAACACATGGTTTTTTGACGTTCAAACGTGTAAAAGTTCAACAATGTAAATGGGACCTGATGGAAGGATGTTTGCTCACTTTAACAAGTCTGCAGGTGTCCAACAGACGTGTATGCTGTGTTTGTTTATTCAATAAAACTAAGTTGAAGGTGTTATCTCTACCCTCTGTTACCTTCTTTTCAATATGCAATGAAGGTTAGCTCTACGTATAATTCTTTCACTTTTTTAATTTGTCTTTGCACATAGGCATTTATTCTCATGTGAAACATAATGATACATTTTAAATAAATATTTAATATGCCACTCAAAATATAATTTATATTGTTTTATTGTACTGTGAACATTTCCAATGGTAATGCTATCCTCAGTGTGTGCTGCTTTTTGTACTATATAAATTATGCTCTTGGTTCCATTCATGGAATCTTAGGATCATAGGAGATTACTAGGCTATCAACCCAGAGGTCATTTCAAGTCTAGCCGCTTCATCCCAATGTAATACCATAGAAATGCATGACTGCATTTAGTAATGGCTGCATATGTCCAGGAGGGTTGTGGGCACTATTCCTGGTAAGAATTCATGGTGCCCCATCCACTCGTCCAGATTCCTCTTGAATAGTATCATAGAGGTGCTCTGTTTCACGTGAATAGGTAGCCTATTCTAAAGAAGTGGCAGTCATTGGAAGATAAATCTATCCCTCCAGCATGTCCTATTTAAGTCACAAGCCATATTTTGGTCCCTGGAATGGGTAGCCGTAGACCCATTTGATTTATGGATAGTGACAGGGTCTGCGTATGGCACATGCTGGATTCCCTTGATCCTTTTAGTTACAAACCTCTGAGGTCTCGCCAATTGCTGCAGGTGCTTTGTACAGTACATGCCGAATAGGAAGTTATGCTCAATGATGGGCTTTATTAGTGCCGAGTATAGATGGGGTTATAACCTTTTTTGCTCTTGAGGTGATGCTTTTACTAAACAAGTGTGCTATGTAGAAAGCCTTTGCTACTGCAGTAGACACTACTGTGGTCAAAGTTAAGGTCGTAGTCAATTTGTGAACCCTGGTCCCTTACCACTTTGTGGATACTTAGGGTATTGTTGTTGATTTGATAGTGTAAAGGGACATTGTTTGTGTTGAAGGGAATGATGATTTATTTCTCTGCATTCAGTTTAAGACCATGACTAAGACACCAGTTGCTGTTTGCTTAAGACCCTCCTGGAGTATACTAACATAATTTGGGGATTCAATGATTGCAGCCAGTTTGCAGTCATCTGCAAACTTGGTCAGCCAGAACCCCTTAGTTTTGACCTGAACTTCCCAGAAGTATATACTAAACAGTAGGGGTCCCAGCACTGACCCCTGTGGCACTCCACTGGTAACAGGTCTGCTGGTTGATGTGCCATCACCATCTTTGAGAGTGTGTTTCCGGTTTGTAAGCCAGTTGGCAACCCATCATACATTGAAGGGGTTTACATTCAGTTTGCTAAGTTTATCAGTAATGTCTGAATGTGGGATAATGTCAAAAGCCTTTGCCAAGTCAAAGTATGCTGTGTGCACAGATTTGCCCTTGTCAGTGGCCCTGGTCACATTTTCAAAAAAAATCCACCATATTTAACAGGCTGGATCTGCCCTTGATGAAGCTGAATTGGATAGGATCCAGGGTTTGGAGATCATCTATGTCTTTATTTATGAGGTCCATAATGATATGTTCCATGGCCTTATAGATGAGGTTGGTCAGGCTTATGGGTCTGTAATTCCCCTGGTCTGTTGCTAGGCCAACTTTGTAGAGGGGAACAACTGTTGCTGTTTTCCATTCTGCCGGAACAAAGCTTGTAGTTAGACTATGATTGAAAAAGGTACTTAATGGTGATGGTAGTTCATCTGCCTGTTTAGAAGGGATCCTGGGATGCCATCTGGTCCTATAGAGGGTGTGTTTTTTGCCTTGGACAATGCTTTGATGACCTATTCTTCAGATATTTGGGGTGGGGGGAAGTTTGGGGGAAGGTTTGTGATAGGTTTGGAGGGGATAAGGGAGTGAAATTTTTGCCAAACCTGTCCACTAGCAGGTTTGCTATCTTTGTGGGGTCAATGTGTGTGATACCATTGGTCACTAGTTCATCATGTGATTGGGCCCTACCTTTTAGGCTACATATGTAGCTGTAGAAGGCCTTAAGGTTATCCTTGGCTGTGATTGCTCAGTTTTTCTCAAAGAATCCTTTAGAGGATTTAACAAGTTGTCTTATTTGCCTGTTGAGTCTGAGGAGGGTGCTTTTCCATTGCTGGGGTCTCGCCTTTGTTTTATTGGACAGCAACTTTTTGCATTTACTGTAGAGTTTGTTGATGCTGGATGCCCACCATGGTGGCTTGTTTTTACTTAGGGCTCTGGCTTTGATTATTTCTGGTACAGCCAAGTCAATGCACTTATGCAAGTGATTGTACAGGAGTGTAGTGTAAACTTCAGTGTAGTTACCACTTCCAGCTGGGGGTGGGGCTCAGAATGCATTTATACCATCACCTAGGAAGGAATAGTTTGCCTTGGTGAAGTTTATCAGTCTGATTTCACTCATTGTGATTTCTGGTGTTAGTGTTAGCTCAAAGGTGACTGATTTGTGGTCAGATTTAAGTAATGAGGGTTTGACATTTGTGGTAGTGCATCTGTTTGACATGTTAGTGAGAACTAGCTCTAGTATGTTTATGCCTCTTGTTGGGGTATGAACAATTTGTTCTAGGGCATTTGAGTTAACAAAGTCAAGGAACTTTTGCACTAGTGAGTTAGGGCTAGTGTAGGTTTCCCACTTGGTGGTGGGATAATTGAAATATCCCATAATCAGAGTGTTTGGTAATATTTGGATTGTCTCCTGTTTGGTCAAGTAGGCTTCATAACCCATGGAGGGGAATCTACAACTGGCTATGACTTGAATAGGGGTCTTATCCACCGTAACCTGAACTTGGAGTAACTCCATGGAGTTGTGGAGTTGTACATTCTAACTAGATGGGAGGTGAATTTATCTCTAATATAGATAGAAACACCACCTCCTTTGGTTCTCACATGTTCATTTTGTGGTCTGAAGGTGTGGAAGGCATTGTAGCCTTACAAGGCTGGGGTACTCTCTGAGGCCTTGAGCCAGGTATCTGTGACTGCACAGACATGTACATCTTCCAGTGATAGAAGGTCTTCTAGGGTTTGCAGTTTTTGGTTTAAGCTCATAGCATTTAGCAGCATGACCCTTATTTTGTTATGATTGGCAAATTTCACATTGTTTTTGAGACCTTGCCTAAAAAAGGCACTATGGGGGAGTCAAGAGCCTTTGCCAGCAGCCGAGAGCATAGAGGTGCTAGGTGCAAACCATCTCTGGCAAAGCAGCGAGATTTGTCGACCATGGCTTCCCAGGGTGACAGCAACACATTATTTTTAGCAAGTATGTTTTTTAGTTATTTTGTGTCTTTGTGTCAAAAAGAATACATTATTATGTTTTATGTATTTATGCAACTATCAGAATTAACTGTACTTCAGAATGTATTCCTTGATTATATTTGATTATGAAGAGCTATATAGCCAATTAAATGTATTTATTACATTAGATGGTGTAGTTTACATTTTTATTTTTAGGTTTATTTTTCCCCTTTCTGTTTATCTGCCATTTCACATTTTTTGGTATGTATGAACACTGCATGTGATACATTTTCTGATCTTTCCTCTTATTCAGAATTTTGAAATCTAGCCAGTTTCTACACTTTCATTTATGATACTATTGGCAGTTTTTCTTTCCTTCTTATATACTGTTTGTACTTTTTAACATACAGAATGCACTTTTGCAGGGGGCAGGAAGACAGCTTTTGACTTCTCTCTTACTTCCATTCAGTTACTGCTTTGGAATGTATTGCATATTCTTCACTTCCTATTTTTGTTTGATTCCCATTCATTTCCATTGCTGTTTTCCAAATTATTCAGGCAGCTGTGCCTACCAGCTAGTTGACGGATTGCTGTGACTCTACCATATTGTTGTGACTCAGTCCATTTTGGTGTCAACTTGCGTATTTATTCCTTTACTACATAAGAGCTGATCTCAGTGCATCCATCACCCCATAACCCAAGGGGATTTTCTGATACTTGTTCTACCACTCTCCAGCACATGCCTGTAGGGTCCCAAGGGACGGACAGACAGTGGGCCCAGGAAAAGGGCTTGTCAGCTGATTCTGCAAGTGATGCTACACCCAAAGATCCACCTTTGAAAGCAGATGCCTTCACCATCTGCAGTCTCCAATGGGCTTTATAGGAATAGTGCACTTTATGGGGAACATGCCTCAACCTGTCCCCGGCAATGAGAGGTGAGCAGGTTGCATTTTATTACTCCTCTCCCTTCCCAAGCTAGATCTTTCAGTGCAAGAGTCATTAACTGCACCCATGTCAGATGATCTGTAGTCAGACTTCATCTGTATACACAGGAGAGCCAGTCACTGCACTGTCCAAGGCCAAGAATACAGCTTCTATGGGACCTGACAATATTCCTGGTTATGTTCTACATGAACTACAGAGTGAAGTGGCACCTCAGCTGTGTCCCTGTTCAATCACAGCATCATCTCAGGCTTTGTCCCTACTGAATGGCGCACTGCTACAGTCATCCCTCTCCACAAAGTAGGAGTGACTACAGACCATGGGAACTATCGCCCCATTAGACTGACAAGTCTGATATGCAAAGATATGGACCACATCATCATGGATCTAATAAACAAGGATATAGGGAATCTCCAAACTCTGGATCCAACACAGTTTGGCTTTGTGAACTGTAGATCATGCCTGCTCAACTTGGTCAACTTCTTTGAGTCAGTCACCAGAGCTATGGATGAAGGCAAGGTGGATCATACAGTCTACCTTGATCTGAACAAGGCCTTTGATACCATTCCCCACTCAGGAATCATAGAAAAACTCACTAAGCTAGGCATCAACCCCTATATCACTAGGTGGGTTGCAAACTGGCTCACAGGTAGAACCCACAGTGTGAAAGTAGCTGACTCCAAGTCAGACTGCCGACCAGTCACAAGTGGAGTCCCACAGGGTTCAGGCCTGGGTCCTCTCCTGTTTGGTATCTACTTCTCTGAAGTCCAGGCCAACAAGAAGGGACTCTGGCTGACAAAGTTCACAGATGATTGCAAGTTGAGAGCTATTATTAACTCCCCAAGTGATGCTGACATCCTACAGAAAGGCCTCACTGAAACCACTGAGACTGGTGTCAGAACCATGGCCTTAAGCTCAATGCCAAAAATGTGTCATCATCCCCTTTGGGAAAAACCCGGTTCCCATGAATTACCACATCGATGGTAGTCCACTGAACACAGAAGGTGTTATAAGATATCTGGGAACACAGGTTAACAGCAACCTGTCAGGAAATCCTTCTATGTGGCACACCTCATCACTAAGGGCTTTTCATCCAGACAAAAGGAGGTCATTGTCCCACTGTACTCATTCCTCATTAGACCCATTATAGAATTCAATGTCCCATTTGGTATGTACCTGTCAAGACATCTGCAACAACCGTAAAGGCCGCAGAAATACCTCACTAAAAGAATCACAGGCCTAAAGCAGATGCCCTATGCTGACCATCTAAAAAAACTCCACCTATACTCTGTCACATATTGTGTACTCAGAAACGATCTCTGCTTAACGTACAAGGCCATGTCAAACCCAGAGCTGCTGGACATGCTACACTTAAAGAAATCCCAATCCCTCAGAGACACATGCTCCAGGGATCTAAACCTTGTCATCACAATGAACAAAACATACTGTAGGGATAGGTTCCTGACCCAGAGACTCCCCAGACTCTGGAATAGACTGCCCATACATGTCAAGCAGAATGCCTCTTTGGCCCCGTTCAAAAGGAACCTTGATGATTGGATGGAAGATAGGAAATTCACCCCGGGGATCACGTCAGGCACCCTGCTAGACAGAGGTCCAGGGAAGTAATTACTGTGGGAAGAAATAGCCAGGGAATTGTTATGGCTAGGCTTGTATAGGCCCTAGGGCCGATAGCCTAGTACCAACCTATGAACCTTTGAAGCTCTCTTTTGACCACCACATTGCCACTGTGGACAGAAAATCCTTCTGTGTGGCACATCTCATTATTAAGGATTTTGCATCCAGGAAGAAAGAGGTCATTGTCTCCCTCTACTCTTCCCTCATTAGGCCAATCACTGAGTACAATGGCCCATTTGGCATGTACCTCACTAAACACCTGCAACAACTGGAGAGGCCACAAAAGTACCTCACAAAGAGGATTCTAGGCCTTAAACATTTGTCCTTTATGGACAGACTCAAAAAACTCTAACTATTCTCTGTCTCATATCACCTACTTAGAGGCGATGTCTGCTTGACTTACAAAGCCATGTCTGACCCAGCTCTGTTAGAAATGCTACATCTAAAGAAATCCCAGACCCTCCGCATGACATGCTCCAGAGACCTCAACCTCAGTACCACAATCAACAGAATAAAAAAAGTTTCGGGCAGTTTAGTGGTAGAAGAGAGACAGAATGGAGGAAATACAAGGAAAATCAGGTAAGTGTGTTTACTTTTGAATAACATACCTGATTTTCCTAGTATTTTCTCTGTCCTGTCTCTCTGCTATGTCTGGAGTCCAGATTACAGTTTTTTTTTATTTTTGTTAAAAAAATAATAAAAGTTACAGTATATAGCAATGGAAAAAAGTCCGGACAATTGGATCTTTTTCTATTGGTATATGGCATGATTTACAACGGGCATGCTGATTGGGCTGACCCATCAGCATGCTCGTTTTGGAATATTAATGAGCAGTCATTGTATAATTGGTGATATTTGTCATCCCACTTTCCTATCTCCAGCTGATCCTAGTTATTTCATTAACTGCAGTACAGGTGTGAGTTTGTATGCCATGATTTGTTTGCAAAACCCTGATGTCTGCAGTATTATAACCCTACATACTGAATCATGTGCATCTTAGCAGAAGGGTTATCTGCATAACCTCTTTACAGATTACATATGGCAGGGTGGGTATATGTAATGTACACTATACAGAATGTTATGTTTCAGCTCAAATACAGGCAGTTTTTCTGTTTTGTATGGTGCAAACTTATTTATGATGTGTGAAAGGATTTTATTATCAATCCCCTTTTCAAAACGTTTCTGCCTACATTCTCTGTTAGCACAATTGTTCAGTACATGCTTCTGCATTTGGAGAACTGTTATACCATTTGTTTGTTTATAAATATATAACATCCAAGTTGACAAAAGTTGTAGTCCCAGAATTGTCCATTAACAAATGCTTACATTTAACTTGGGGCTCCATGCCAGCAGCAGTTTGTCTGATACATTTGTAATGGCTTCATATCCATTTGCTTTCTATTCTTATCGATACATGATTACTTTCCTTTTCTGGTGTACTTCTTTTCTTACCTCTGAAATGTGTTCTGTGCTATGGGATTTTTCTATATGATGTGCTGTTTTGCTGTTTATTTTATTTCATTTTATTGCATCTATGTCATTGCTGTCTAAAGCAGCATCTTTACTTTATGATTTTGAATCACTATGTCATTACAACATCCATTTCATCTTTATTTGTTCCATTAGTTTCCAGGTACATTACCTGTGATGATCCCATTCCTGTAGTTTTGCTGATTCCTAACTTAATTTTCTTCTCCATGATGCAGTATCCCTGCCTTCTAGTACCTAGAATGACAACTTATGCCCTGGACATTTCTCATGCTGTCTGCTACAGTAATGCACTTTCGCTGTCAGTCCCCTTTCATACAAACACCACAAAAGTTACCAGACTCCAGAATAGCCTCATGATGGAAGAACACCATAGCAGAGGAATGGATACATTTACCCACACACAAGCACACATGCCCCTAGCAAATGTTAAAGAAAGTAAACTGCTGCTTTACACACCTGCCTCTAACAATGATTAATGCAGTCAGTATCGTGATGCGGTCTAACAGGCCTTTGCCAGTATGCTGAAAACTAGCTTATTGAAAGCAGTAAGGAAAACTCATTGGGTTTTTGAAATCACCACACCAAGATAAAGTAAGTGTGCTTAAAAAATGAAATCCTGTAATAAAATGTAATTGTATTTCCAGTAATACAAGCAAATATTTTTCTGTAGTACTGAGTCATGTCTCCGAAACTGAATGTTTTAAACATTCAGGCACTCATCAGCAGAGTGTTTTTTTTTTTGCTTAAGGACTTCTGGGTTAGAGTGTTTTTTCTTTCTTTCTTTCTTTCTTCAGGATTTCTGGGTTAGAGTGCCTTTTTTTTCTTCAGTAATGAAAAATGCTGCATCGGGAAACTTTACTTTTATATTTCTAAACTGACAGGTAAATAAGAACCTTGGAGCCCTTAAAGAGTTAGTAGGTAGGAGGTATCTATTAAAATCTGAATTACCTCATTTCAGGTCCACCCCTCCCTGGACATTCTAAAGTTGCCTGACTCTGATTTCAAACTGTTGCTATGCAGATTTTAATTAGTACTGCCTTTCTTTTGAAGTGTTCACAATTTACTCCATCACTGGGATAGAAGGTCAATCAAACTTGGAAAGCCGTTGGCCTGTGAGGCTCTGTATCTGTTATCTGAACTTAACAAGTCAGCGGTAGATATAAATTGATAATATTTTTAACTACTGGTATTCCTAAAGACAGATAAGCATTTAAATTTTTGTATACCATCTGTCGGCTGAAGCCCAACAATTTTCTAGTTTATTGTGCAAGTGTACATCTGTTTGTATATTTACTTTTACAACATATATTGCTTAATTTTATTCCAAAGACTTTGAATATTTAATGTTAGATATTTGTGGCTGGACATTTATTATTCATTTAAGGATATGTGTATGGCATTGGTGTGACAATAAGTGTTGGCACCTGCCTTTTGAAGTGTATCTTTTTTAACCATAGCTGCAAAACACAGCAATAATTGATACTTTAGAGTAGTGGCAGCATTTCTGAAAAGACAGGAAATGGGCACTGGTACAGGAAGACTGTCATTGTCAACATATGGGAAACACTGTGTGTGTGTGTGTGTGTGTGTGTGTGTGTGTGTGTGTGTGTGTGTGTGTGTGTGTGTGTGCGTGTGTGCGTGTGTGCGTGTGTGTGTGTGTGTGTGTGTGTGTGTGTATGTGTGTGTGTGTAAAACGGTAACCATTTGAAATGTCAGGAGCCACTAGAGTAAGTCCTGAAACACAGAGGCTGAATGGCTGATAGATTGGACTTTTATATACTAAGTTTGAAATGCCATTTCCCACAGTATTCCCTTTTCCTTGAGGTTTAGTGATCTCAGAGTTGCTTGCTCCCTGCAAAAAGAAGTTTAAAGGAGAAGAGTGATTTTCAGGATTCACTCTTCTCCAGGTTTTCAGTCTTTTTCCAACTCTTTGGCACTCACCTTTTTTGAGTGCTAACATTTCAATAAGGAGCAGTGTAAAACATTATCCTGAGAAACTTGAGCTACTGTTGGTAAGATAGCAGTGGAACACTGGAAGGTAGTGTGCTGAGAGTAAGATGGGTGATGGGTGATGTCCTTGGAAGCCAGTGGTTATAACTCTGCTATACAGTTGGTCAGTGTAAATCTTATTTGGTTCTGGCAGGTGTTGGCTATTAGCTAGGACAGGAGTGTGCATTTACTGTATGTTGTAAAAGCCAATTGCCCTTTGTATTTTATTGGGTGGCAGTGGTGCAGATGAGATTGTAGCCCTTAATCATCACATATAAACTGATGCCAACAATGTGGATTTAAAGTCATACTGTAACATATAAATTGGTTTGCAGTTCATAGGTTCATAGGAGGTTACTAGGCTAACAGCCCAGGAGCCTTTAAAAGCCGAGATATTTTTATCCTGAGTTGCCCTAATTGTCAGTAGTTAGATGAGTGAAGTTCACAGAGGTATGAGTCTATGGTAAATAATGTTGACTGCCTCTGTCCAAGAGGGACATGGACACCATCCCAGGAGTGAACTTACAGCCACCCATCTATTGATCTAGGTTGCATGTTGAAGACAGTCAGGGAGGGGCTCTGCTTTATGTAAATGGGAAGCCTATTCCAGAGAAGGGTAGTTTCTGGGTGATGCATTGCTTTCTTCAGCATGACTTGTTCATGTCAGAGGCTACTTAATATCACTGGAACAAGTAACCCTAGTGTAGTTTGATTTATGAATATGTAGCATTTCCATTAGGGCTGGGTCAGAGAATGCCCTGTAGACAAAGCACAGGTCACCCCTTAGCAGCCTGTAGGAGACAGCATTAAGTGACATGGCTTTTAATCTTTCTGTGTAGGACTTGTTTTGTGTGCCCTGTATTTTTGTGGTGAGAAACCTCTGTGGTCTCTCCAGCTGTTACAGGTGTCTGGTGAGATACATGCAAAAGGGAGCATTTTACTCAATTATTGGTCTGATGAGGGCCAAATATAATGGAATTATAACATTCTTAGATCTAACTGTGATGACTTTACTTATGAAATGTGCCACAAAGAAGGATTTCCTTACCACTGTAGATATGTGGTGGTCTAAGTTCAGATTGCTATCAACCTGAATACCTAGATCACGTACCACTGGATCTACACTTAGGTGGATGCTGTCTGTAATGTAATTAGCAGGGATTTAAGTTTTCCCAAAGGGGATAATAATGCATTTTTTTTGCGTTTAGCTTCAATCATTGGCTTTGCATCAATCATTTGTCTGTGTTAACCCTTTCTACAGTATATTGGCATTATTGGGGGACTCAGTGATTGCTCCTAATTTGCAATCATCAGTGAACCTGGTCATTAATAGGCCATCTGCACTTGCCTGGACTTCTGTAAAATAGATTCCAAACAGTAAAGGGACCAGCACAGAACCCTGTGGAATGTCACTGGTCTTTTGCCTGAGGTGAAGCCACCCACTTTGATAATATGTGTCCTGTCGGAGAGCAAATTGGCTACCCATCTGGTAATGTAGGCATTAATTCTCAATTGGGAGAGTTTCCCTATAACACCTGAGTGGGGAATTGTGTCTAATGCCTTGGCTAGGCTGAGGTAGGCAGTATGCACTGTCTTTCCCTCGTTCAGGGCCTTGGTGACTTTTTTTGAAGAAGTCAACCAGATTTAACAGATATGATCTTTAATGAATCCAAACTGGGTTGGGTTCAGAGCTTGGAGATGTCCTTGTTGATAAGGTCCATAATGATTCTTTTCATGACCTTACAGATGAGGCTAGTCAAGCTTATAGGTCTATAATTCCCAGGGTCAGTTGATGGTCCCCCTTTCTGCAGAAGGACTACTGTTGCTCTCCTCCATTATTGTTGAACACAGCCAGTCCACTGGCTGTGTTTAAGCAGGGATCCAAGTGGGTTTGCTATGTCATGTTTTGAGTTGTTTAAAAGGCAAACGGGTATGTTGTCTGGTCCCATTGATGCCATGTTTTTGGCCTTGGACAGCACAGAGCTGACCTGTTTGCTTGAGATACTAGGCTGAGGAATGGAGGCAGGTATACTTTGAGGGATGACCGGTTCGGTGGGGACAGAGGGATGAAGTTTGCTCCAAATCTGTCTATTAGCAGGTTGGCTATTACCTGCAATTGAGTATGAGTGGTACCATCCACAACCAGTTCAGAACATAGCTAGGTATTCCCCTTTAGATTTGGGATGTAGTTAAAGAATGCTTTGTGATTATCCTTAGCTAGGGAGGCTATTTTTGCTTTGTGATTAACTGTGGTGGACTTGACAAGATCTCTAATTTGTTTGTTTAAGCTAGCTAGGATTTCTTCCTCTGCTGAGTGAGTTTCCTCTTGTCTTTGGGCATTAGTTTCTTTTTTTTGTTGTATAGCTTGTTTATACTAGGGGTCTACCAGGGTGGCTTGTTTTTCTTGCAAGATCTGTTTTTAATCCAGTCAGGTACAGCTGATTCTATGCAACTGCTTAAGTGGTTATATAGGATGTTGGTGTGCACCTCTGCATGGGAGTCTGTGCTATCTATGTTTGAAGGGGCTTTGAAACTTTTTATACCATCGCTTAGTAGGAGGTAATTTGTCTTGGAAACATTCTTAAGCACTTTTGAGCTTGATGGGGTACCTGGTCTTACAATTACACTGAAAAAGACTGATTTATGGTCCACTCTTACCAGGGGGGGGGGTCATCACACGGGGGGGGGGCAATGCTTTCCCATGTTAATGATTACTATGTCCAGGACATTTGAGCCCTTCCAGAGTGTGGGTATTTGTCAACTGAATTTGCTCAGCTTGCAAAACAGTTTTGTCACCTAAAAGTGTGTATGGCCTTATAGCCAGAAGGTAAATATAGAACAATATATCTTTGACAACATCAGGGTAGTTACTAAACAAGAAGAAATGAGCACTACAGACTATGAAAAGATGTGAATATCACAGCTTACTAAATAATGTAAATTGAAGGAAACCACTATGGCATCATGACTATAGACCATAGACACCTTGGATGCATAAATCCACTGAACCTACAGACTGCTTAGCAGTAGCCACAAATACAAAGCATGCAAAAGAGCAAGTCAGTTTATTTCCTAGATAACCTCCAAATGCAGCTTGAAATTAAACAAATGGAGCTAGAGCCAGAAATGACCTAAACGGAGGAGGGGCACTGACCAAAACTCTGATCTGTGATATATAACAATAAGTATCCTGATTTTATTTTTGCTTATTTTTTACTAGTTATTGTTTATTTTAGATATTTATAGCACTTTTTATTGTCTGCTGCATACTTTTTACTGTATTTTATAGCTTTAAACTAATCTGCACAGTTGTACTAAAATTGTCTGCCTCACAGGGCCTGATAAATACGTTTTTTACTGTCACACTGTTTGTAAATCTTTTCTAGCTAGTTTCACTGTGTGTAAGGTAGTAACTGGAATTTTTTTTCCATTTGTTAAATATCGGTTTGTTCTGATTTCCTGCCAAAAAAGTGTATCATATAACTGATTTGTTTGCAGTTAAAAGCATTCTCTAGAGTCTCCTTGCTCCTTTATCTGTTTAAAACTTTCATGGCTCACTGCTGTTTTTCTGCTGTGATAAACATTTCTGTAGTGTTTTCTGCCTAAAATAGTGTAGGTAGTAGCTGTAGCATTGTCCATGTTCAGGATTGTGTTTCTGAGCCTAGTTGTTTGTTTGCAGAGGCTGTGTGTTCTGAGCACATTTTCCAGGCCATCTTACTTTAGCAAAAGCCATTTCCACTTCTTCAGTGAGAGTGCAGTGTTTATGGTCATTGGCTGGTTATGGTTGCCTGGTCTAAGGCTTGGAGTAAGCACCTCATTGGTTCTTTTGAGTTTTTTTAAGTTGTTTCAGGTTTCAATCTTCTGTTACTTAAGAAGTTACCTTGTGAGTGTTTCTGCCATTTCACACAGAGCTAAATGGAGGAGGGGTACTGACCAAAACTCTGATATGTGATATATAGCAATAAGTATACTGTTTTTTTTGTTATTTTTACTAGTTATTGCTTATTCTAGATATTTACAGCACTTTGTATTGTCTGCTGCATACCTTTTACTGTATTTTATAGCTATAAACTGATCTGCATGGTTGTACTAAAATTGTCTGCCTCACATGGCTAATAAATAAGGTTACTGTCATACTGTTTGTAAATCTTTTCTAGCTAGTTTCACTGTGTTTAAGGTATCAACTGGAAATTTTTTCCCATTTGTTAAACATCTGTTTGTTTGTTTTATTTCTGATTTCCTGCCAAGGAGTGTATCATATAACTGATTTGTTTGCAGTTAAAAGCATTCTCTAGAGTCTCCTTGCTCCTTTCTCTGTTTAAAACTTTCATTTAGTGGTTCACTACTGTTTTTCTGCTGTGATAAACATTTATGTAGTGTTTTCTGCCTAAAATAGTGTAGGTAGTCGCTTAGTATTGTCCATATTCAGGATTGTGCTTCTGAACCTAGTTAATTGTTTGCAGAGGCTGTGTGTTCTGAGCACATTTTTCAGGCCATCTTAGTTTAGCAAAAGCCATTTCCACTTCAGTGAGAGTGTAGTGTTTATGGTCATTGGCTTTTTAGGGTTGCCTGGTATAGGGTTTGGAGTAAGCACCTCATTGGTTCTTTTGAGCTTTTTTAAAAGTTGTTTTAGGTTTCAACCTTCTGTTACTTAAGAAGTTATCTTGTGAGTGTTTCTGCCATTTCACACAGAGCTAAACAGAGGAGGGGCACTGACCAAAACTCTGATCTGTGATATATAACAATAAGTATCCTGTTTTTTTTTTTGCTTATTTGTACTAGTTATTGCTTATTCTAGATATTTATAGTGTGTTTTATTGTCTGCTGCATACTTTTTACTGTATTTTACAGCTATAAACTAATCTGCATGGTTGTACTAAAATTGTCTGCCTCACAGGCCCTGATCAATAAGGTTTTTACTGTCACACTGTTTGTAAATCTTTTCTAGCTAGTTTCATTGTGTGTAAGGTATTGACTGGAAATTTTCTCCATTTGTTAAAACATCTGTTTGTTTGTTTTGATTTCCTGTCAAGGAGTATATCATATAACTAATTTGTTTGCAGTTATAAGCATTCTCTAGAGTCTCCTTTCTCCTTTATCTGTTTAAAACTTTTGTTTAGTGGCTCACTGCTTTTTTTCCGCTGTGATAAATATTTTTGTAGTGTTTTCTGCCTAAAATAGTTTCACACCCTCCTTCTCTATTGGTATCTTGTTCTTATACTTGGTGGCTTTGCATTTGCCTGTCCCTACTGTAAATTTGATCTGGGACACTCCTCCCAGTCTAGTGTCATTAATTCATAGTTCATTCTACCTAATACAGAGAGAACAAGTGAGAAGGCCAGCCCCCTTAGTTTATTCACCTTGAATTATCTTCTGTTCTCCCTTTCTCACTTTCTACTTTACTAAAAAAACAACACTTTGCTAGAATCTACCATTGCTAGAATCTCCCTTGTGTTCTGACTGTGTGTGTTTCTCAAACAATCTGAAAATATAGAGCTGATAAGTATATTTTGGCACTTTTTAACTGTTCAGAGTTGAATAAAACAATAATTGAATTCAGTTCAGAATACCATTTGAATAAATTGCATTTATTTAAACTGTATTTGCTTTAATATTGCTACAACTCAAGTGTTTTAGCTTGCACTGCATTTGAATTGTTTTTAGTGCTGTTTTAGCTGCTTTTCTAAAAAAAAAGTTTTAAGCTTGTTTCCTGCCTTTCCTGTAACTAGTCTAGTCTAGATACAGATTTGCTGTATCCAGGACTGTTTGTAAGCTTCTGAGTCACCCCCAAGCCTTTCTGTGTTGGAGGGAAGCCTTCTAGCTTATCAGTGGGAGTGTTAAGCACTAAGTAGCCTATCTACCACAAGAGGAGTAGTTTCTGGCCCAGAAATTGTAGTTTATTGGCCATTTGGGCAGTTTTTCCATGTCTTTTAAATTTCTGGTTTAAAAACCCACATCTGTGCCTGTTTCCCACCTTTCATGCAACTAGTCTAGCCCAGATACAGATTTGCTGTATCCAGGACTGTATGTAAGCTTCTGAGCCTCCCAAGTCTTTCTGTGTTGGAGAGAAGCCTTCTAGCTTATCAGTGGGAGTGGTTAACACTAGGTAGCCTATCTACCACAAGAGGAGTGGTTTCTGGCCCAGAAATTCTAGTTTATTGGCCGTTTGGACAGTTTATCCATGTCTTTCAGGTTTCTGGTTTAAAAGCCTGCATTTGCGCTTGTTTCCCACCTTACCTGTAACTGGTGTAGTCCAGATACAGATTTGCTGTATCCAGGACTGTTTGTAAGCTTCTGAGTGGTGCCAAAAAGTCTGCTCTTCAATTTTCCCTTAGATCTGCTAGTTCTCCCCTCTCCTGCACTTTTACTAACTTATTAGTCTAACACTTTGCCAGAATTCTTGTAGCAATTATTGTAGCAAACAAAAGTGCTACCAACACTAAACATTCTACAAGGAAACAGCTCCAATAGTTATTATTAATGCCCACCCCTCCAGGCATGTCTAAAGGTCAGTTCCCTGTGCTTTCTCCTATTAACCTGGTGAACTTGGGCATCATGAGGCAATGTAGCAACTGCCTCATGTACACTGGCAACCCTCTCCTCTTATCTCCCAACACTCAGACTTGCCACAGATGCACTTATATATCCAAATTGGAAGCCATGCACTCTCCAGCCAAGACCAGAATAGCTGGTCAAAAGAGAAGGTCAACACTCACACTACATGGAACACATAGCCCTCCAGAACACACACCATAGGTTCATAGGTTCATAGGTAGGTACTAGGCTATTGGCCGTAGGACCTATATAAGTCTAGCCAAAAAGGTACTCTGGCTTTCGCCACCCAAGAAAATTAGTTTCTTGTGCACCTGTTGAGCAGAGCCACAGAAGTGATCCCCGGGGTGAATTTCCTATTTCCCATCCAATCATCAAGATTTTTCTTGAAGAGTGCTAATGAGGAGCTTTGTTTGATATAGATAGGCAGTTTGTTCCAGAGTATGGGAAGTCTCTGGGACAGGAATCTATCCCTCCAGTATGTCCTGTTTATTGTGGTGACAAGGTTTAGGTCCCTAGAGCATGTAACTCGGAGGGATTGAGATTTCTTTAAGTGGAGCATGTCCAACAGCTCTGGGTTTGACATAGCTTTGTATGTTAGGCAGAGATCGCCTCTGAGTAGGGGATATGCAACACAGTAAAGCTGGAGTTTTTTGAGACGGTCTGCATAGGGTATCTGTTTGAGGCTGGTAATCCTCTTTGTGAAATATATCTGCAGCCTTTCCAGTTGTAGATGTCTTGTGAGGTACATACCAAAAGGGGCATTGTACTCTATAATGAGTCTAATGAGTGACAAGTAGAGGGGAACAATTACCACTTTTTTCCTGGATGAGAAACCTTTTGTGATGAGGTGTGCCATGTAGAAGGATTTCCTGACTACTGTGGCAATGTGATTATCAAAGGAAAGTCTACTGTCCACCTGTGTCCCAAGGTCTCTTATCACACTTTCAGTGTTAAGTAGACTACCACCTTTGTAGTAGCTATTGGTTACAGAGTTTTTACCAAAGGGGATGACAATGCACTTTTTGGCATTGAGCTTGAGGCCATGACTTTGACACCAGGCATCTGTCTCAGTGAGGCCCTTTTGTAGGATGTCCACATTGTTAGGAGTTTCGATTATGGCTCCTAGTTTGGAGTCATCTGTGAACTTCATCAGCCAAAGTCCTTCTGTGTTAGCCTGTACTTCAGAAAAGTAGATACCAAACAGGAGAGGACCCAGGACTGAACGCTGTGGTACTCCACTTGTCACTGGTCTGAAGTCAGATTTGGAGTCTGCTGCTTTCACAGTGTGGGTTCAGTTAGTGAGCCAGCTGGCAACCCATCTTGTGACATAGGGATTTATACCTAGTTTAGTGAGTTTATCTATAATTCCAGAGTGGGGGATGGTGTCAAAAGCCTTGGCAAGATCTAGATAGGCTGTGTGAACCACCTTACCCTCATCTACAGCTTTGGTGACCGCTTCAAAGAAGTCTATCAGGTTTAGGAGACATGATCTCCCTATAGAGGTACAACCGGTGAATCCTACACAAATGCACTTTATAAGCACTTGCACGGGTGCATGGATCTTGCCATACCTAATAGAACCAAGATGCTCTCCTCCAAAAAAAGGAAGCCAGTCTGGTGGTCCCCTACCACAAACAAACTCTACAACAGATGTCCCAAGACTGGCAAAACTCCCTTATCAGCCTCAACAAAAAGTTAAGATCCCTCATTAAATCCTCTAAAGCTAGCTATGAAAACAGAATTGCAGCAGAGAGTAAAGACAACCACAAGGCCTTCTATAGTTATGTAAAGAGTCTCCATGGCAATACCCAGATTTGCTCTGAGCTACTGCACAATGGTGCCTCCTATACTGGCCAACAGATATTGCCAATGTACTGGCCAACAGATTCAGTGCCAACTTTACCCCTCTCACCCCAATAGACCAATCACAATACCAGTAGATTGCCAGGTACCCAGTATTATTGCTGCACATGCCAAAACAACACTGTCCAAGGCCAAGAATACAGCTTCTATGGGACCTGACAATATCCCTGGCTGTGTTCTACCTGAACTACAGATTGAACTGTCACCACATCTGTGTGCCCTATTCAATCACAGCCTCACCTCAGGCTTTGTCCCTACCAAATGGCACACTGCTACAGTCATCCCTCTTCACAAAGGAAGAGCGACTACAGATCCTGGGAACTATCTCCCCATTAGCCTTACAAGTCTGATATGCAAAGCTATGGATTGCATCATCATGGACCTAATAAACAAGGATATATGGAATCTCCAAACTCTGGATCCCACACAGTTTGGTTTTATGAAGGGTAGACCATGCCTGCTCAACCTGGTCAACTTCTTTGAGTCAGACACCAGAGCTGTGGATGAAGGCATGGTGGTTCATATACCCTACCTTGATCTAGCCAAAGACTTTAATACCATTCCCCACTCGGAAATCTTAGAAAAACTCACTAAGCTAGGCATCAACCCCTATACCACTAGGTGGTTTGCAAACTGGCTCACAGATAGAACCAACGGTGTGTAAGTAGCTGACTCCAAGTCAAACTTCCAACCAGTCATGAGTGGAGTCCCACAGGGATCAGTTTTGGGTCCTCTCCTGTTTGCTATCTACGTCTCTGAAGTCCAGGCCAACACAAAGGGACTCTGGATGACAAAGTTCACAGGCAATTGCAAGGTGGGAGCTATTATTAACTCCCCAAATGATGTTGACATCCTGAAGAAAGGCCTCACTGAGACCAATGGCTGTTGGCAGAACCATGGCCTTAAGCTCAATACCAAATGTGTCGTCATCATCCCCTTTGGGAAAAACTCAGTTCCCATGAATTACCGCATCGATGGTAGTCCACTGAACACAGAAGGTGTTATAAGAGATCTGGGAACACAGGTTGACAGCAACCTCTCTTTTGACCACCACATTGCCACTGTGGTTAGAAAGCCCTTCTATGTGGCACATCTCATTACTAAGGGTTTTGCATCCGGGAAGAAAGAGGTCATTGTCTCCCTCTACTCTTCCCTCATTAGGCCAGTCATTGAGTACAATGCCCCATTTGGCATGTACCTCACTAGACACCTGCAACAACTGGAGAGGCTGCAAAAGTACCTCACAAAGATGATTCTAGGCCTTAAACACTTGTCCTATATGGACAGAGTTAAAAAACTCCAACTATTTTCTGTCTCATATCGCCTATTTAGAGACAATCTCTGCTTAACTTACAAAGCCATGTCAGACTCAGCTCTATTAGAAATTCTACATCTAAAGAAATCCCAATCCCTCCTCACCACATGCTCCAGAGACCTCAACCTCATGCTGGAGGGATAGGTTCATAACCCAAAGACTACCCATGCTGTGGAATAGATTTCCCATACATGTCAAACAGAGCACCTCACTGGCCCTCTTCAAGAGAAATCTTGATAACTGGATGGGAAATAGAAAATTCACCCCGGGGATCACTCCAGTGGCTCTACTCAATGGAGGCACTGGGAGCGAAGGTCAGGTGGCATGATACCAGGGTAATCCTGTGGGCTAGGCTTGTAAAGGCTCCAGAGCCATTAGCCTGGTACACACCTATGAACCTATGCACCTCAAAGCAGCCAAGAAAATTGGTGTCAAGATCAGTATTGTTTCCAAACTATTAAGAAGTGGAATGATTCTATAGTTTTAGTTAAGCATTTGAATGTATACATTCATCCTCAAATTTAGCTTGGACCAATGGGTGAAGAGAACGTAAGAGAAAGCCAGAAGATTGAGTTAGAGATTTCATTTCAGAAATAAACATTTACATTTAAGGATGGGTAGGTGGATGCCAAGTTGCTACATTTGAAATTTCTGCACACTTTTTTGGAAGGAAGCAAGCACTCAGTGCTTTGCTTGGGGGCAATGGAGTATAATTAACAGATCAGGAGTATAACACTGTTGGGGAAATGGTCAAAAAGAGGGACATGTATATGGTTAGCAGGGTACAACTTCAAAAGCAGTGTTTACACAACACTGTGTAGCAGTATGAGGGAATTTATTAAGAAGGCAAAGGATGAACAACTGGATGTCAGGGTTTTGAGGTAAATATTTCAAGTAAAAACAAATGTGGCCTGCATGTTCCAAATGTCCATAGTGACCAGATAGGGAACACATGCTATGTAAGAGAGCTAATGGATTATCACATGGCCATATGGCCTAAACTGATAATGAAACCAGTACTAAGAGGCACACTGCATTAGGTATAACTATCATTAAGCCTGCAGTTCTTAGAGAAAATCATTATTTGTTTGACCTGGCCACTCCTGTTAGAGCCATGGAAGGAACACTGTTACATGCAGTAACACTGTTACATGCAGTATTGGCCAAAGATCACTTGGACTGGGAAGGGAGGCAGGCAGGCAGACAGCTGGTTTGTTGGATGATATCTCAGCAGAAATTCTACTAGGTAATGACTTTGATGATAAAGAACCTTGTGAACTTGCTAACACAGCCAGGCATGAAGACAGTTAAGGGGGCATGATGGTAGGGGGAGAGATTCAGCTAGTGTGAACACCTTCAGTACAGAATGGTGAAATGTCTACTTCAAGAAAAGAGCTTGACAGTGATAAAAAGCCTGAATTTGGGCCACATTTGTCAAAGAAGTACTGGCACTCCTCTGTAAGGGGTTACATTTGGAAAAGAAGTAATTGGTAGCAGCAAGGCTCATTTTTGGCCTCAGCTGTCAGAAGATATTAAGTATCTATTGGAAAGGAAGCTGGAGAGGATTGAAAAGGACATGTGAGATGGGCACAACTCTCAGACACCATCCTACTGACTTTTCTGTCCACTGGGGCAAGGAATTGCTGTACAGAGAATGGACTTCTGAATAAAAGCTAGAGGGAGAAGTGATACAGCAGCTAGGTAGTCTTAGTAACCTACTGTCATGCAGTAGTGTAGCTAGGGTGGGATGACATGGGGCAACCGCCCCAGGTGCAAAGTGTTGGGGGACATGATTGGCCAATCCCAATCACTTTCTAATGCGTACTGGCTTTTAAAAGTTGACGTATTTCCAATTAGAGCTCAACACTGTAGTGCTCCCTGTGTGGTCTAAACTGCAGGAGCTGCTTGCTACAGTTTAAAGTAAAGTAACTAAGGGTTGTACTCTTTTACTAAATTATGCTTCAGGAGGGTCTCTTCAGAATACTGTCTTGAGGTCTAGTAAGGGAAGAGTGTGAAGCTGATGCACTGAGCTAAAGCAATTGTGTTTGCTTAAAATATAGATTGAAGTCTGTAATAAAATATATTTATTTTTCAAGTAAAAGTGATTTTTTTCAATAGTATGGCATTATTTTTTATTTATTTATTTATCATTTGTTGACCGGGAAAGTCTGACTAGGTTCCACAGAGCCTGTTTTCAGTGGAGGCCCGGGGAGAAATGCTCCAGATGCATGTCTTTGGAATGTGGGAGGAAACCGGAGTACCTGGAGGAAACCCACACGAACACAGGGAGAACATGCAAACTCCACACAGAAGGCACCCTGGCCGAGAATCGAACTGGTGAACCTCTTGCTGTGAGGTGACAACGTTAACCGCTGCAACACTGCACCGCCCATTATAGTTATAGTTATATTTATATAACCATTATAGTTGTGATACTGTCTCTGGTCAGGCTGTCATTAGCAGAGATTTTTCTCAGGACTTCCATGTATGTGCTAAAGATTTATTCTCTCTTCAGTGCTGATGAATGTTGAATAAGGAACTTTACTGTTATAGTTCTGAGTTGATATGAAATAGGGACCTTGGAACCCATAAAGAGGAGGATTTGTCTGTTTAGTATTGTGTGTTTCCAGGCTTGCCACATTTCATGACACCCTCTTGGACATTTGAAACTTCTGATTGATGTCAAAATGTAACTATTTGGACTTCAGACTTGTTTTTGAAGCGTGCACAGTAGATGGTAGCTATGGGATAGTGTTAAATAAAAACAAATGATAACAACACAGGAGGCTCAGATGCAAAAGTTTACTAGTGTACACCAGGAGGCAAAAAACCATACAAGTACAGAGTTTTGTCTGACATGATGCAGGAAATACACAATTTTATATAGTCTTACATTCAAGCTGTGCCCACCTTACTGACGTGGTTAGTCACAGGGCACCTACATTACTATGGTTTACAATATTCTATTTATAAGAAAAAGCTGAAGTTATACATTTTAAAAGTTTTCCCATGGGAATAATACAGCCTTGCAAAGCACCTGGTTCGTTACAATGTCTTTCTGTAAATGTTACTCTTCCAAGGTCTTAGGCTTGCTCGAATACAATAGTCAGTTCAATCTTCTTGCAACTTTACTTTAGCAGCTGTGTCTTATCTCTGATAATATTCACAAGGCCAATTATCTCAGGGGAAGGAATAAGAATATTCAATGCTTTATACATTTAATTTTCCTGACCCAGCAGATAATCATTAGTGAAAAACATAAGCTTGCTGAGCTGGCTACTGCCAGGGTCAGAGTTCAAATACACTGCAGCTCCAAAGCTTCAAGCAATTACATGTAAAATCATTCTTATTGCCATATTGTAAATATAATAAAATGCATTATATACTATTTGCTTTTAAGCTAGCACTTTATACATGTTCAAATACATATTTTTCTAACATTTTCCTCCCTTTTAATACTTTTTATTTTATTCAGAAACATAAACAATGTTATATTGTCTCCTAGCCTTCTCCTTTAAGGACTTTTAACTAGGCAAGTCATTTAGTTTATATTTTGGAACAAGTTTCGTCTGGAATCAATAGTTCCAATTCAATGTCTTGGTACAAAGATTCAGTTACAGATATATCAACAAAATCTTTGACTAATCTTTTCATACAGGGGATCCCACAACAGACACATGCTCCTAATAGGAGCAGACCAACACAAATAGCAATCAAAATATTCATTAGGATAGAACCCCACCCACCAAACAGACTCTGGAAAAAGTTCGTCAGTGGGTTTGGGCCTGGTTCAGTCATGGCCGATACCTGCTGTATTACCTCTAGGTGATCATTAATCTTGTGTCGATTGTCTGGTATATACGCACAGCATTTTTCTTTGATAAGCGCACAAGTACCACCTTTCGCCGCTAGGGTGAAGTCAAGAGCCATTCGATTTTGTAGCACAACAGTTCTCATTGCATTCAGTTCGTCAGTCACTAGTTCGAGAGCAGAAAAAGTTGCGTTACTCATTACTTCGAGAAGCTTCGACAGTTTTTTCAACTCCCAGATCGATTTGACTGCTCCATATGCTGGAAATATTCCAGCCCAGGATATAACACTGTCACTCAAGTCCATATGAGTCAATTTTTCTTTATCTTTCACAGAATGATGGTTCTTCCAACCAGCTTCGATTTTTCCCATTGGATTTACAGGTTTTCCGATAGGATCTTCAGTTTTTTGGGATACATCTCTTACATTTCGTATCTTACCTAGAGGTAATTCTGCAGTATGCCTTATAGCTGGAACCAGATAACCCAAAAAACAACTGCCGGACCAATTCTCAGGTAGCCATTTGTATGCTTTTTTCCCACAAATAAAATAACAGTTTTCTACTTTGGTACTGATGCGGGTTAGTTCTGAATGAAACATTTTTTTCTCTATAACAGACAATTGTTTATGCAAGACAGGATTTCTCTGCACTTTACTTAATGTTGTTTTCATTAAGCTCAAATATGAATCATAATTTGCGTTACAAATAGTGCTTTTATCTTTAGTTTTAATATAGCATTTATAAGATATAGTGATGTTACAGTTACTTCAACCCACTTGGAGTGTATCATTCTTATAGAAACATACAATTCCCCTCTGTGTAATAGGCAAATACAATGCAATTTTGTCCTGTGATCTTACAGAACCTGTATCAAAAAGTAAATTTTCCCAAGTCTCATTTATCCCCAAGGGGACAACGGACATCAACAGTCCTCCATATGCTGTTGGTATGGCAGTACAAACCCAGCAATTTGAAATGTTCATAGTCTCTACATATACACGCTTCATAGCTAGGTATGTGTTAAAGTTTGGATGCCAGTCTATAGACAGTTCATCACGTTTCTCCACTTTCACTTGTGTGGTTATATGTAGGAAGAACCACAACAAAAGGAAAGTCATTACAATCATAGTCAATAAATGCATAGTTAGCAAGATGATTAAACAATATCTTCGGGGTTGATCTGTATTTTTACTCATTTCGCTCTTGGCCATCCTGCCTTTGTTGTGTGTCAGTCACAAAATGTTTATCAAGCTGAAAATTCTTTACCAGTTTACAGTGCGTCAGGTGGACCCAGGACGACCTCTCAGCAACTTTGACTGCAGTAGGCGTCGCCAACAGTACCTGGTACGGTCCTTCCCACTTTGGACTTGCCCAATTTTTCCTCTTTGTGACCTTCAACCAAACCCAGGACCCTGGGGTCAGCACTGCTTCCAATGGTCTGGTCTGTCTTTTATTTGAAAAAGAATTCAACTGCAAAACAGTTTGATTTGATAACAGTTTCCTCATGTAATTAGCTAATGAGCTGTCAGCCTCTAGCTCCGCAGGCATGAGAGCTTTCCACTGTGGCACATAATATGCCCTTCCAAATATCACTTCAAAGGGGGTCAAACCCTTTACATTTGGAACTGTTCTCATGCTCAGCAGTGCCAAAGGCAAACAGCAAATTCAATTCTTCTGTGTATCATCTATTAATTTTCTCAACTTACTTTTTAAAATTCCATTGTATCTTTCCACCAGTCCTGCAGACTGTGGGTGGTAAGCACAATGATTCTTCAAGGAGATCCCAAAGAATCTCCCAAGTTGGTGAATCATCTGATTCACAAAATGTGTCCCATTGTCACTATAGATTCTTTTCGGTATGCCAAATCTAGGAATTATTTCTTTTATTAGGGCCTTTGCCACTGTTGCTGCATCCGGATTTTTAGTTGGAAAAGCTTCTACCCATTTGGAAAACATGTCTATAATTACTAAACAGTATTTTTTCCCTTCACATTAGTTCAGTTCTATGAAATCCATACAGATAGTATGGAACGGATATGGTGGTATAGGAAAACTCCCTTGCTTGGGTTTGAATGCTCCTTGTGCATGATGTTTATTACAGACATGGCATGCTGCACAAAATTTTTGTGTAAAGTTTGTGAATCCGTATGTTTGGAATATTCGATTTACTAACTGTACCATCCCCCCTGTTGAGACATGGCACTGCCCATGGCTCAACAAAGCTGCATATTTAAATAAATTAGACGGCAATATTGTTTTTTTTTCTTTGGAGATATACAGTCCATTTTCGAGGATTGCACCTCGTTTCTCCCATTTTTGTTTCTCAGCTTTTGTAGTTAGTGTCTGCATTGTTTTTAACATTTTTAAATTTAAAATTTCAGAGGGTTGTAATTTCTCGGTTAAAAGTAAAGTTTCTGAGTCTGAGGCTGCTTGCTTTGCAGCTGCATCAGCTTTTGCATTTCCTTTTGAAATTGCATCCTGTTGTTTTGTATGAGCTAAACATTTACAAATAGCTACTTTAGTAGGTAACTGAATGGAATCTAACAAGTTCAAAATAAGTTGCGCATGATTAATCGGTTTGCCAGTAGATGTTATTATTCCCCTATTTTTCCATTGCTGTGCGAAAACATGCACTGTAGAGAAAGCATACTGACTGTCAGTATATATGTTTACACATTTATTTTTTGCTAGAGTACAAGCCCATGTTAAGGCTATTAGTTCTGCTGCTTGAGCAGACAGGTTATGCTGTAAGGGTTGGGCTTTTACAATCTTTGTATTTGTGACTACTGCATACCCTACTAGATTTTTCCCTGTAGGACCCTTTTTGCATGAACCGTCCACATAAAATGTCACCTCAGCATTATCCAAGGGCATATTAGTGAGGTCTTGTCTGGGCAAAGTTATTTGCTTAATTTCCTGCAGGCAACTGTGCGGTGTGCCATCCACAGGAGTTGGAAGTAACGTTGATGGATTTAATGTTGTATAACGTTTAATTACCATATGAGGTTGGCTCAGCAGTATGGTCATACATGAAAGATGTCTAGCAGGAGATAAATATGCTATTTTCTCTTGTAGTAAAATTATTGTGACTGCATGAGGCACTCTCAATGTGAGAGGGTGGAACAACACCACTGAGGCCGAAGCCTGTACTGCCATTGCAGCTGCGACTACTGCTTGCACACAGTGAGGCAATGATCGTGCCACTGGATCTAACTGTGATGAATAGTAAGCTATGGGGCGTTGCTTATTCCCATGCTGTTGCATCAAAACTGACATCATGTATTTCTGCTTACAATTTACGGTTTGAAAAAATCTTTTGTGGTAATTTGGAAGTCCTAAAACTAGTGATGAAGCTATCAATTGTTTTAGTCTGCAGAAAGCTGTTTCTGCTTTAGGTGTCCATTGTAATACATCTTGTGCTGCCATTGGTGTTTTATATATTAAATCAGCCAGTGGAGCAGATTCTAAAGCATAGTTTGATATTCAGCTTTGACAAAAATTAGTCGTTCCCAAGAAGGACATCATTTCCTTCTTGGTTGCTGGTTTGAGTGCCTGTAAAATCGCTGTTTTTTTGTCTTTGTCTAATATTCTACCTTCATTGGATATTACATATCCTAGGTATCTAACCTGTTTTCTCCAAAGTTGTAACTTACTTTTGTTTACTTTGTGTCCTTGTGCTGCTAAAAATTTCAATAATGCTATTGTATCTTCCCTGCATTGATGCTGGGTAGGGGCTGCTAGCAAGATGTCATCTACATAAAGTAGAATCTGACTACCTCCTGGTGGAGTAAACCCTGCCAGGTTGCTTGCCATTTCTTGTGCAAATATCGTTGGACTTTCACAATATCCCTGTGGTAGCCAGTATAGGTATATCTTTTACCCTGAAATGTAAATGCAAACCAATACTGGCTATTAGGATGTATAGGTATTGAAAAGAAAGCATTGCTTATATTTACCACAGTAAAATATTTTTGTTGTGGTTTTAAATCATTCAACAAGGTGTGTGGGTCTGGCACCGTAGGTGCTCTGGGTATTATTGCATTGTTTACAGCTTGTAAATCCTGTACCATTCGCCATTCCCCGTTTGCTTTTTTAACAGGAAATAGAGGGGTGTTACATGGTGAATCAAGAGATTCTACCAGTACTCCTTCCTTGAGTAATGCTGCTATTATAGGCTTGATTTCTTGCTCTGCATTTTTCCTCAAGGGGTATTGTCTTTTTTGTGGTCTAAATGCTGATTTTGGTGTAATAGTTACTGGTCCTGCTGTTTGAATAAGTCCTACATCTGATTTACCTGTTGACCAAAGAATATCTGGTATATTACACAAGGCTTTTTTTTCTTCTTTTAATAAGAATGCTAATCAGCTGTCTTTACTAGTTTGTAAGTGTACAGCTGGATGTGTCTGTGTTAGCCAATTCAATTTCTGTTTTTGTATTCCCTGTTCTGATAATTCTAAATCAGTTTGTTTTTTCCATTTTGTTACTTTTTCTCCTAAGTCTGCCCATTTCACATTCTTATTTTTTGTCAAGCTGACATGTGGTAGTCTATTAGATTTGTACAGTGTCATGAATTCCTGAGGTAGTGAACAGCTTACCACACTGTTTCCCTTAGTATCCCAATACAAGGTTCGTAATACTAATCTGTTAGCAGGATTTTTGAACAACTCTTGCTCATATTTTTTATCAGGTCCTGGCATGCTACAGTAGTATAGAGTACAATGTAACACATGCTGTTGGTCAGTGTCAAGGGAGGGGGCCTTACTGATGGCTACATTCATCAGTTCTCCAGTTACTGCCCCTGGACCAGTCGTAACTAGGTCCTGGCTGTACCAGTAAAAGGTTTCACCCTCCGGTCGCACCACAAAAGTATCCATTTGTCTTTGTGCTTCCATACCCTGCATAGTAGGAATTACCGCTATGCCAAATATCTGCATAAGATCTCTTTCCAGTAAGTTTACTGGACATTTTGCAGAAACTACAATTTTACTTTTCTGAGTCATGCCTGAAACAGGGTCAGTTATTGCTATATCATGGGAGAGTGGCTCCCTATATAGCTGTCCATTTGCTGCTTTCACTAATATATAGTCAGGTGATTCAGAATATTCTGGTAACTTTGAAGGGTGTATCAAAGTTTGTGACGCTCCTGAGTCACACAAGAATTTCACTTCCCTTCCTTCCACCAGAAGTGTAACTTCCGGTTTTGTGTCTGCCAAATAGAGCTCCAAGCTCAGTAATGCCAAATTTAAAATTTTACTTTTTTCATCCTTTACATCTGCTTGCACTTTCTTTGTTTCTTCCACTACATTTACGTTTGCCCTTTGTTTGTTTTCCTTTCCTAATGATTTCTGATTTTCATTACTATCATATAGTCAGTCCTCATTACCTTTATTTTTTGTAGTCACCTTTTTATTTAGCCTGCAATCCCTTGCTAAAAGTCCTTTTTTGCCGCACTTAAAGCACTCACCTTTCTTTTTTCTCTTTTTAAAATCTTCTGACCTTTTGTCAGATTGTCTATTTCCCTGGGTATTTTTTTTACCCTTTTTACCTGACTGTACTACAAAGACCTCTGCTCCGTCTTCAGCTGTGAAGACCTGTGTCTTCTTTTTCTTTTTACTATTAAAGTGTCTTTCAGCATGTCTGGCATATTCAAGTAAGGCTTGTAGCCTACTTGTTCGATGATCTATCATATGCTTTGTAATAAAGCTACTGATAGGTGCAATGCAACCTTTCAAAAACGCATTTTTCAGTTGCTGTTCATACGAGGTATCATGTGTCTGATTTTCAGGAATAGCCATACCACTATGGTTATTGAAACATTCCAATAATCTACCATAGTACCCATCTACAGTTTCATTCTCTTGTTGTATGCATTGGTTAATGCAAGTCCAATCTGCTCTAGGTTTCCATTTTTCAGAAATTCGGTCTGTAAGACCTTTCACTCTGTTGTCCAATTCTGCGTCACTATGTGGGAGTGGTTTAAGCTCTGCATTACGAGGATTCCAGGTGCCACAAATTATGTGCCAGTCTGGACCCACAATCTGTCTAACTACCTTTTCTACTTTTTCCCCATTCAAGTGGTAACTTAGTCTCATACCTTGTAAATTTGGTAAAAACTTTGTGTAATTAACTTTTGGATGAGGGATTCCCTTTGTAGCTTTCCGAATATCTTCCGGTGTCCATGGTCTATATACTAGAAGAGTTGGGTCCTGCCCTTCCTGTCCTGCCTGAGGATTTGGTACCGCGATCAGTGGACAGATTTTTTTTTCACTCTCTTCTAGTGTATTTTTCCCTATTTGATATAAGTCTGTGTCCCCTAGTGTTTTACGTGTCCGGGACCTAGTTTCAATAGGATCTCTAACAAATGGTTTTAGTACTTTTGTAACTTCAGGATAACGTGGAGGTGGACCAGCTTGTCCTCCTGCTTTATATCCTGAAAAAAGCATTGGAGGGTGCGGAAGGGGAGGGGCCGTCGCTATTACTGTATTATTATCCTCTTTGTCTAAAAATAATGTTTTTGCATTTTTAGTTTTTTGTTCCCTTCGGTTTACTTTCTCAATCCACCTGTGTGCTTGAGGAATGCCTAATCGCTGTTGTTTTTTTGCCTGACCTTCTGCGTCAGATTTAAGCTGTTTTAAAAGTTTAACTAATGAAATATTGTTTAATTTACCATCAAATCCGTATTTATTAACCCATTTTGTATAATACCTTACATTATCAGTCCGTTGTAATTGCATATATTTTGCGTCATCAGTTAGGGGCGGATTTCGCGATTTTTTAGTGCACTGATTTCCCATTTAAAAAAAAAATGTTACGTAACCCTTTTCACCACGTGGTATTTCAGTTTTTTACACAGTTTATCTAGAATAACTGCCTACCTTATTCTGTTTCCCTGATCTCTGACAAAATATACAGTAATTTCCTTTTGTCCCTGATCTGTATAACAAATTTCTGACAATGACATTTACTGTAACCTAGTCCCTGATCTAAAACAGAAAAAAGGCAAATATTTTCCTACCTGAGCCTCCTGGGTCGACCAGTTCGAGACCGCTCTTCGGCCGCAGATCAGAAAGTGGCCAGCCTCTCAAGATGGCAATTCAGTCGGAGGTCTTTGTGTTTCAAGAAGAACCGTTTTGGTAACTTCTCCTGCGCAGTATTTGACCACCGATACACTCTAATCTGCAGCTTACCAAGGGAATTCCGGTTCAAGGAGGACCAAACTGTTAAATAAAAACAAATGATAACAACACAGGAGGCTCAGATGCAAAAGTTTACTAGTGTACACCAGGAGGCAAAAAACCATACAAGTACAGAGTTTTGTCTGACATGATGCAGGAAATACACAATTTTATATAGTCTTACATTCAAGCTGTGCCCACCTTACTGACGTGGTTAGTCACAGGGCACCTACATTACTATGGTTTACAATATTCTATTTATAAGAAAAAGCTGATGTTATACATTTTAAAAGTTTTCCCATGGGAATAATACAGCCTTGCAAAGCACCTGGTTCGTTACAATGTCTTTCTGTAAATGTTACTCTTCCAAGGTCTTAGGCTTGCTCAAATACAATAGTCAGTTCAATCTTCTTGCAACTTTACTTTAGCAGCTGTGTCTTATCTCTGATAATATTCACAAGGCCAATTATCTCAGGGGAAGGAATAAGAATATTCAATGCTTTATACATTTAATTTTCCTGACCCAGCAGATAATCATTAGTGAAAAACATAAGCTTGCTGAGCTGGCTACTGCCAGGGTCAGAGTTCAAATACACTACAGCTCCAAAGCTTCAAGCAATTACATGTAAAATCATTCTTATTGCCATATTGCAAATAGAATAAAATGCATTATATACTATTTGCTTTTAAGCTAGCACTTTATACATGTTCAAATACATATTTTTCTAACAGATAGAAACATAATCAAACCTGCAGTTTATTTGCCTGTGAAACTGTTCATCTACAGTTTAGATTTATAGGTCAGAGGTAGACAAAAATGAATAAAAATTTCAGCTACTAGTAGTGCTAGGGCTAGGTAAGTAGTTAGAGTTCTCCCTTGTGCAACTGCATAGCTGTTTGCGTTTTTTAACTAAAGAAAATGCATTGCTCAATTGTATTTATTTTAAGTAAAGAGTTTTATTATTCAATTTTAAATTATTCTGGGTGGTGATTTATTTATTAGTTTAAGGGTTAATGCATTGAATTGATGTAACCTCAAATGTTGGCTTTCACTTTTTGAAGAATGAGTGTTTTACCTATTGCTTTTAGTATGGTTGACTTATTTTAAAATTGGGTAGTAATTGTGCTTCTGGTGTTTTACAAAGGTCTGGCTGGTGGCAGCATTACCCCAAACACAGAAAAATGAGCAATTGTATAGGAAGGGTATAATTATATTCTCTTGAGAAGCATTGTTTGTGTGTGTACATTTACAGTTATTTGTCCAAGTTTCAGTTAAAGTTGGTAAGGTCACACTAGAGGACAGTGGATTGAGAACAAGGTGGGTAAATTCCTGGGAAAACAGTAATTACAGTTGTGCCCTGTAGCTGGTCAGTGTAAACATTATTTGGATGTGACATCTGTTGGCTATTGCCTGAGGCAACAGTATACATTTACCTTGTGCTCTTAAAGCCAACTGCCCCCTGCATAATATTTGATGACAGTGATGCAGATCATGAGACCATAGCCCCTGTCCATCACAGATAAACTGGTGCCAGCGGTACATATTTAAAGGACATCCACAATAGGCTGTACCAAATAAATTGCATATTTATTCCTCAGAAAGAGAATGTCAGTATAAACCTATTTATCAGTAGAGTAACCACAGATATTGTTACATGCCTATAAAATGCAATTGTGATGCTGGAATGACAGCAATACATCTAGAGACCATATATTAAAACTGAATCTATACTGCACATAAGGAAATCATAAGTGCATGCCTGCATGCATATTTATTTATTTATTTATTATTTGTTGACTGGGAAAGTCCGACTAGTACTGAGCCTATTTTCAGCAGGGGCCCGGAGAGAAACACTCCAGACAAATCTTTGGATTGTAGGAGGAAACTGGAGCACATAGAGGAAACTCATGGGAATGCAGGGAGGACATGCAGACTCTGCACAGAAGGCACCCTAGCCGCAAATCGAACTGGAGAACCTCTTGTGTGAGGTGACAATGCTAACCACTGTGTCACATTACTCAGTACCTAGGTTTTATTTACTGGAGCTGATGTCCCTGTTATTGTGCAGGTATGCCATGACTTGCAGCATCCACAGATATCCACATGTGCAGTCTGCTGCTACAACTGGGTACTTACTAGCCAAATGTGGCCAGCTGACTCCACTAGGCTCTAGGGATATGGAATGTTTTTCATGTACAACAGAAGAAGTAGTAGCTGTACATAGTCCTATAAAGATTCTTGATTCAAATCATGTTACGTGGCCTTTAATGACCATAGTGAGGTATACAGGCTGTATTTTCTTTTTTGCACCACCACTAATATATACAACTCTAGTGCACTGCCGTCTCCCACTGAACTCAGGTGGTTCATTGTAGTCTGATACAGTGTTTCCAGTCTAACATAGTCTAGTACAGCTAAAATATGGTGAACTACAGTGTATCACAGAGTCTTTACTGTAGAGTATATAATTCAGGGATTCTTCTCTTCCACAGTCCAATCCAGGGTATCAAAGGTACCAAAGTTTGGGCCCTGGTTTCTACAGCACCATGCCTGGTGTAGGATCTGTGGTGCACCGCAGTCTGGTGTCTTATTTCTCCAAGTATGGAACAAGATTCTACAGTATCTTTGCTGGTCTATTTCATTGTAAGAACTTATCTGAAACTTGAGCCCTGCATGTCATTTTACATGTAAATGCGTATGCTTATTTGTATCTGTAACTACATTTCTACTTTTCACCACTTTTCCATTACATGTACAGCTACTTAATGCATTTGTTTCATCTTTTGCATTTCTTACGTCTTCTGTTACAACAAAAAAGTCCAAAGCTTTAAAGTCTGAAAAACAGAGAAGAACTTTTAAGTACAGATGTCAGTTGTAGTTAGTGGTGCTCTTAAGGAACACAGCTAAGGAGTGCAGTAACATTTAACAGTATAAGCTTATCTTCATTTGTCAAGGCAATTTAAGGTTGACTAGCCTTTAAAAGAACAATCTCAAAACAAAGTATTGTAGAAGTATATAGTCTTAAATCTTTCCAGTAGACAACTATTAATGGGAAATGGAGAGGAATTGTTTTTATACTTAAACACATACCTCCATGGCTTTATAATTTTTTTCTTTAATTGTTTTATAAAATTCAATGTACAAAACACATAGCAACATTAAACTATTAAAAAGAGGCTAATTGATTTTCAGATGGAGCTACTAGGTAGTGAAGCAATAAAGGAACCTTTATTCTTCCTTTCGTGACAAGAGGCTGCCTTGAACGCAGTATTATTTAAGAAGCGTTACATTGCCATGTGGGAACACCTGCTCTGTGACATTCACTCACATTCCTTTTCGGAGTGCATTATCTTCCCAATCTTAGTTCCCACTTGTCACTGAAAGGGCAGCCTGTACTCACTTGTTTCTTCACCCCATGCTATAGGGGTGCTATAGATCTGTGCAAAATATGCATATTTAAGGACACAGGAGTCCATTCTTTTTCCATGTTTCATTCAGCTCATTTCACGGTTTAACAGCCCCCAAATATTCAGAGCATGCCATTACTAGTGTTTTTGCTGAGATCTTTGGCAGTGACTAAGGAATTCTGCCTATAGAACACTTTATAAGCTGCAATTTAATAAGAATGACTATGAAATGAGGATTAGAGAGCGTAACACAGCATCGGCTTTGTTTGGATTCAAGTGAAGAATAAGGGGAAAGTTTTCTGTCCTTTATGTACACAATGTATTAAAGAGCCTTTGGAATGTTATGAAATATAATATCTCTATATTAATAGACAGAGTGTTTTGGAAGAAAAAGCTTGCAGAAGTGGAAGTCCAATTTTCAGGTCGTTGTACAGCCCAAACAAAAGCTGTACTGTATAAACAACTAGTTAAGGCAATAAAGTGTTTCTGCATCTTCCTGGAAAATATAAGCATGTCTACTTATAATATGCAGTCTGTAGCTGAGGCTGTGTAGGATAAATGCCCTGTAGTGAAATGACCAACTGTATGGTAGCTTACAGGCTCAAATGTCAAATAGCTTGACAGACAATTTGCTATGTTAAAAGCATATAAACTTCAAATCATTTATCTTTTCAGATGCCAGTGCCTGTGCAAGTCAGCCTTGTCAGAATGGTGGAATATGTTCAGAAGGTAATAGTAACTACAAATGTACATGCCTGCAGGGCTGGACAGGATACAACTGTCAGCACCCAACACCGACAGGTAAGTGGTGTGTGGAGTTCATCTGTGCCTCAGTGCAGAGGCAGTGACATTTTAAACTATGGGAGTTGTTCCATTGCTGGCCAGTAAAGGTTAATATTTTCTATGTTGTGGATATTTCTGTATACTGTGAAAACTTTAGTTACCCATTACTTATTTGTCTCTTAAATGGGCTGGTGGCTCATTAGGGTTAAATACTTCTTTAAGTACAGCACAGCAACCTTCGGAGTGAAAGGATATGCTCCCAGAAGAAGGACACAAAGTCTGGAAATCAATTTTTTATTTTATTTATTTTTCATTCGTTAACCGGGAAAGTCTGACTTGGAACAAAGCCAATTTTCAGCGGAGGCCCGGGGAGAAATGCTCTAGATGCATGTCTTTGTAATATGGGAGGAAACCGGAGCACCTGGAGGAAACCCACACGAATGTAGGGAGGGCATGCAGACTCCACACAGAAGGCACCCCAGCAGAGAAGCGAACCGGAGAACCTCTTGCTGTGAGGCAACAACGCTACCACTGCACCACTGCGCCATCCAGATATTAAGACCAGTACCAGAAATAAATGACATTGTAATCTTGTGGGACTTTTTTGTAAATAAAGGTTTTATTCATTTCTCTCCATGTAATACGTTCAACCTTACTTTTCCTCAAAAAGTAATCATCAGATCCAGCAAGAATATATAGTTATTTATTCAGTGGTTTACCTATCAGAAAAGAAAACTAGCTGACAGCAGTGCAGGAACTTCTGTTGTGCCATCTATTTCTCGGTCATATTTCTTTAAGTCCAGTCTGTTGCTTCTCTCCCATTTTTGTTTCTATTAAGTATATGTTACTGTAGTAAGTTATCCATATATAACTGTATGTGTGTTTTCTAACCCATCACACAACTGCAGGAGTCCCTTACACTTACTAGCAGCTTTTCCCATTCTTGAGACTATTCTGCAGATTTTGCCTGGGAAGAAACTTCTTTTCTTCTGGAATAGTTTCTCAGCAATATGTATGCATTTTTTGGGTAGAGGGCAGTGTGGTCATATCATTTCTGTTTCACTGCCACATTTGGATCAATTCTACCATATCAGGAAGACTAAAGGCATTGTGATTTTTTAAACAAGGAAACGCATTCACTTTGTGCCGCACTGGTAATTTCAAATGTTTTGTTAATCTAAATTGGGTTGTTTATTTTCTATCAATTTATCTTCCCTCAGTTCCATTTTGTCTCCTGCTACAAGTATCTTAACTTTGATTAATTATGCTATATGATACTGCCTTACGTATTGCAAATTCTAAACCAATAATTTTGTTAAGGGCATACTAATCCCAGTTACTGTCTCAGAATGTGTATATGACACTGCTGTCACAAATCTGGAGTCCTTTTCCCCAGATGTAGAGCTTTACTTTATGAACTAGTTCTGGTTGCAGCCATTATGCTAGCTTGTCCTGCAGGTTCTGTGATCAGAAAAAACTGTAAACAGTTTTAGAGCACATCTTTCAGGATGTTTCTGGTACCCATAGCAATGCATGCTGTGTTTCACAACTAGAGATTCCCTATAAATAGTTCCTCATCCTTTGAAGACCCTACATCAGATCCTATATGCATATTTTTGGTATTCCATTATATTAGTTACAGTGCTGTACTGATTACCTCATCAGATGTTGCTTTATTTCCTCCTCAGTGAATCCACCCTTATTTGCTCATGTGTATTTTATTACATACAGGTGTACCCAAGAAGCATCACTATGTCTTATTTTGAACTTATGTCTTATCTTCTCAGCAAAGTATAAGAATGTCATTACTGTAATTATACCTATAGCAGCAGAAAGTGTGACAGAGCACAACCGTCTTGTCACTAGGGAAGCCAAGAAAGAAAATGAGACACAGTTCCAAGTCGTATCTCAGTATCTACAGTGTACCTGAGAATTCAGTAGCAGTGCTAATTGTGTCAGCAATCCGTATCACAAATGAAAGAGTTTATGTGCTATGCACAAGAGCAGCAGCATGTTGCAGTGCCACTAATTATGTGGATACTAGAGATTTCACAAAGTTGTGTTTTCAGCACCCAGAAAGACAGGGCAGCCACAGCAATAGTAGCAAAGAAGGAGAGGCAACAAAGGACATTAAAATCAGATGGCCAAGCTTCATAGGGGGCGAGAAATGAGATTCAAATGATTTCTACTCTCTAAAAGTAAGAATGTTTGGCTGAGATACAAAGAAGAGGAGACTGTGTGGGTACGGTACAGGTTAGCTAGTTATGGTTTGGCTAAATACAGAAGAAATGGAGCTGAGTGAGTAACGTACACAGGAGATGAAGTGAGATGAATGACGCACAGAGGAGATGCAATGGCAAAGTAAGGTGTAGATGAGACAGACCTGACTGGGTGAGTGAGAAGCAGAGGAGACGCACTCACATTAGTCAGATACAGAGCAGGTGAACTTAGTGTGGAACTATTTTAATGCATTATGCAGACTATGGTAATGAAGTCCAGTCAAAGCTGAGGAATCAAAATCTAGAAACATAAACAATGTCAGTCTCATGGATGTTAATGATATTTGAAGATGCATATAAAAGGCCATTTACAAAGACCAAAAACGCCATTAAAAACAGATTCTTTGCTTCCAGGTGCCTGATTGAGAACTATGCATTCCATTCTGGTCAGTTATTTTTTGGATTATGATGCACCAATCAAAAGACACCAGTCAGTTTTATGCTGTTGTTGGCCAGCATAAATGTGCCCACTCTTGTCATTGAAACAACTGCCATAATCAAGCTGAAGCGATCATGCATCATAATCACAGTGTATTATCAGATGTACCTTAGTCATAACCATGGTACTGTGTTTTGTCTGAGATTAGTATAACACAGATATCATCTTGAGAGTCAAATTGGAAAACTGAATTCCATACTACATTGTTCAAGAACAAAAGTAATATATTGTGTTGTATTTGACAGACCAGCAATAATGGTTTGCTGTACATTAAAATAAACTTAGCGTCACTGTAAAGAAAATGTATATAACTTCATCATCATCATCATCATCTTATGGGCAAAAGGACTAAAGTCCAAAACAGTCTGTGAACTCATCATTTAAGTTCCCAGTTAAAACTCATCCACTTTAGGTTTAAAACAATTCAAAGCTTGACTATTTTAACATGGCTAGGTAATCTTTTCAAAAGATCTACTACTCTGTCACAAAAACAGATTGTGTTACTCTGTCTAACCATTCTGAAGTTTAAGATGTAACATCAAGACATTGAAGAAAAAATACATTATTGTAGGCCTAAACACCAATTCAGCCTTTTATTAAATGATAAGTTGAACATATGATCTACTTTTTTTGTTATTTTACACTGTAGTTTTTCAAACATCACACAAAAGGATATTGTTCTTGGATAGCAGACTTTGCAACCCCTTTCCAACTTAGTTCTAAATAGCTTGATAAGTAAGGGGATGGACACTTTTTTCCTGGATCTGATAACTCTATTGCTTCATTCAGTAATTTTTTATCCCCAATTTCTTAGTGCAGTTTTCAGTGAATGTCAGCTTTTTGGTACATTACCATAACCCATAGCCAATATTATTATATCCCATTATTGTTCACTAGACTTTTGTATATAGGTTGTACATAGTTGTATTAACAGTTGCATGTGTTTTAATTTTTTTTTATTCTTGAAACTCAATAAAAAATTTTGAAAGAAAGGAAAACATTATGTCATCCTTTGGATGAGATGTTAAACTGAGGTCCTATCTGCTTGAGTTGGTGGTAGCTCAGATGGATGTTAAAATCCCTTGGTACTTATTAGAAAGAGTAGGGGAAGTTCCCCTATACCCTGACCATATTTCCCCTTTTACTAGAAATACCACCTTGGTTCTCACCTGAAAAATGGCCACTAGCCTAATGGGACTAAACCACTCAACAAAGGATAAATAAGTAAAAACATATGTAGGTCATTGAAAGCTGAAACTCTTTTGATCTTTTGTGTATCCATAGCTTTGCCCATGAGTCTTCAAAGTCAGAATGATGAGACCTTAACTCACTGAGTTTAATTCATCTGGAACTCAACCTCATGAAAACTTTTAAGGTAAGTTCTTTTTAGGGGGCAGTCACCTTATATCTCCCACAAGGGGAAAACTGCACACACACATTACACACACATCACAATCACAGCAGGTATACACTTAAGAAATTTAATGATAGTGATTCACTATGGAAAGCAGGTATTAGGGGGTTCAACATCAAGAAGTTGCATTCATTCGTAAGGAACCACATGTTCTTTGTATTCAATGAGGTGAAGGGAAGCTATACGGACAAAAATGACCTTCAGTCCTACATTGTCCAAAACTCAAGCATTTCTCTTTACTAGTAATTATTATCATTTTATTTTCACTTACTGGCAAATGAAGGTCATAAAGCATATGTAATAAAAGAGATATGCCCTCAGCACTGTTAATGATTGTGTCTAGCTCAATGTCATCAACATATACACCATGAAGAACACATTTATCAACAGTCAGAGCTGTCAAATATGGGTTGAATAAATAAGGGCTAAGGACAACCTTGCAGTATCTATTTCTGTAATCAAGAACCACTCAGGTTATGTGCCATCCAACTGAGCCACACAGAAGCAGATTGACAGCCAGCTATGACTCCATGATAACCTGCTTAATCATCTTTGGGATCACAACACTGTGGTACAGATTATGAATGAATGAAATAAATCTTTTTAAGCAACATCTACTTTAACATTTTATTCTAAAGCAGTTTCAATGCAGTGTTGTTATAAAAAGCTAAATTTCGCATTGGGTGGACCTATTTGCAGTACTCACATATTGAAAAACACTAACCACCTCTTTATCCATAAGTCCTTCCAATAATCAATTTTAATCTTTTCATAACTTTTGTTTATACATAATAGTAAAATAATTGGTAAATAATTAAAAACTAAACTAACTAGTCAATAATTACAAACTAAAGTTCAGTCACCCTTATTTTTATAGGTAGTTTTAGGACTGTTCTTTTCCAGTCTTCAGAGGAATAACCTTCTGCAAATCTAATTGAAAAACAAATGCAGGAGTGGTTCCTCCAGTTTGTGAGAATTTTTATTTCCTTGTTTGCAATACTGATAATAATAAGCCTTATTATTTTTTAAAGATTCAATAATTGTAAGAGTATCACTGTTTAGTAGTGTGTAGTGGGATACAGAATATATTCCTGAGATGTTTAAACTGACCTCCAGTTTGTTAATGATATAATTCTCTACTGTTTTAAGTTAAGGGGACATGCATAGAATCTTTGGTTTGTGCAGATTCAATGCACTTAAAGAGTGCTCTTCTAATGTCCTTACAGTTTATTGTCAATTTTAATTCCATGTTTTCCCAGCTATGTTCACGTTATGTTTTTTACTTTATTTCAGTGTGTACTTTTTTATTTGCCATTGCTTCTTTTTCATTTAATTTATGTTTTGTGTGCTTTTGGTAAGTGCAAATGCAGAGGACTTAAAACTGACCTTCATTCAAACAGAAAATGTATCAAGATACTAAATTTTCTTTTCTCTTATACCAGATTCCTGTATAGTACATCCTCATAAATCATCTTGTCATTTTTAATGCTCAAATATCTCTATAGACGTCTTGTAATCAGTAATGTGGGTTGCAGTGGATATTGTTTTTACACAATTAGATTATGTCCAGTTAATCTTCTTGTTAATTCATAATGAATTGTAGTTCTGCTGACAGCTAATGGTGGAAGCAGTGGATACGTGTTGACTCACTGAAGGCAGTTTTGGCAAATGTAAAATATTAGAAACATATTTGACAAAACTACTTTTGCTGAGCATATAACAAACCATTTTTTTTCCAAGAGAAGCAAGTCATCCTCCACCATTCATATGAATGGACACACCCACACACCTGAATTTATATATTCCATCTACCAGGTTGCGCAGCAGTGGTGAAACAACAAGATTCCACTGTTGATTAAAGTTTTTGAGAACATTTTTCAGTGCTTTTACATTTGCCAAAACTACCTTCAGCAAATTGATAGGAACCCAAAGTAGTTTATACGTTTTGATTATTTGATTATTTATAGTGAGAAAGCATTGTGGTAGCTCCAGTTGTGACAGATATATACTGAATGCCCATTGTTTGAGCCCACGGGTCTCAAATACATGTATTGTTTTTTTTTTTTTGAGTCCTGTGTGCTACCACTATAGTGTGCCTCCACTATAGCATGGCAGCACATGCCTATAGTGACGAATGTTCTAATCCTCATATCAATATATGCCCTCCCCTTTGATTTCCCTAACTCTTATAATACTTTCTAATTAAAAAAATAATCTGCACAATCATCACTCTTGCTGATTTCAGAGTACACCACTCTACTGCTGTGTCCTTAACCAACAAACCTCCCATAACTGAGCATGCTACCTTCTTTTTAACCACTTTACTTTACAAGTTACTTTATTTAATATTCTGCCACCACTAGGTAAAAGTCTTAGTATCAACATCCCACATAAATCAAATTTGAATGAACTATCATTGCAAAGGTCACCATTCGCCTTATCCACCCGAGAAAGATCATTCAATAATACTGACCATTCAGTCTGGGACTTCATTCCCTAGGAATTAGACACCTTCCCACAATTAACCTATTTAGACAAAAACTCCTTCATTACCTTGAAAAAGGGAGCTCAATGATTATGCTCCGATATTCAGAAAAAGACAAATTATAGTTAAGTACGAGACCTGACCTTACCAAAGGATAAGCATTCCCTGCTAAAGTTGTTGCAGTAAAATCTGCCAGTACAAATGACAGCGGCAGAATAAAAAATTTGTTTCCGCCTGCTGTCTGTCAATAACATGTCACTGACTTCCTGTTCTAAAAATAGAAAGTTACCAGAATAGGATGTGTGTTTGCCTGATTTACTGAAGGATATGACGTCTGAAGCCTAAATGTATGCCATTATTTAGTGTCTTTGGTCATTTGTCCGAAAACCACAAACGTCATGAGGAATACACCCAACATATTAGGCAAAAATCTGGACAGTTGAGAGGCATCAAAAATGAGGAATAAACTTAAGGGACAGTGTTACACTACTTTCTGAAAGTATTCTCTAAGTGCTTTATGGCTTTGGAAGTAAATAAAAGACTTAGCTTTTTTATTTGTTTTTACTGTAACTTATAACATGGAGCAGATAAAGCATTGGCAGACTACTTATCATCCTCTATAGTAATGCCTTTGCCTCTGCTCCCTTGGCTAAGATGTCTGTTCTACACCCTACTCTGTTAATATCGCTCTCTCAACATGTCTGCTTGCCTTCCTTCACTCTTTTCATTTCTGTCTCTTATTTTATATCTGACAGCTCTTTGCCTTTCTCCCTAAATGCTTATTTTTAAATAAATTCTCTCTTGAACACTGTACTACCATTCTCTCTTTCATACTTGCTTGATATATAATGCGCTCAAATGAACATCCTTGCAGAAAGCTGAGCCTATGTGCACTGACTAAAAAGCTAAAAAGCGTTCCTAGACTTCACAAAAATGTGGAAAAAAGAGCTCTATAAGGCAAAAAAGGGTAATAAGCATTACAATTATTATTTGTATAAATTTGAGAAGAATGTGAAATATTGGGAAAATACTAAATACTTTTTAAAGCTTTGTGGACAGACAAATATATACTTTCAAATTCTGATAATATTTTTGATATCATAGTTAATGATGGGTTAGTTATAATAAGTTCCATGGCTTTGCGAAAAAGACTTGTTAGACTGACAGGTCTGTAATTCCTGGTATAAGTTGTTGGGCTAACATGTGAAGTGGTATCATGCCAGTCCTGTGAGACAAAGTCAGTTGATTAGCTCATGCTGAACAGGTTGAGGAGTGGGTCCACCTATATAACATTTGTGCTGTTAATTAAACAAACAGGTATGTTGTCAGATCCCAAGGATTAGGTATTCTTTGTTTAGGTACCTTCATTATCTGCTCTTTTATTATGGTTGGTTGATTGATTCCTTCAGAGATAAGTGAGTTTAGAAATGAAAGAATAATTCATTAATTATGTATTACAATGTCTAAAATGAACTTTTGTCATCTTTATATATAATGTACAGTTATGTATTTTGTATCTTGAGTGTGTGCAGCCTTTGTATACAGTAATGTGGTATTATACACTCTGTAAATAAATTTCTGCTTTATTGGCCTTCCTCATGGCTGAAAAGGATTCAAGGTTGATCTTACATATTGCTTAATAAATGTTTTTAATATCATCTTCAGTTGATGCATCTGTCATTAATATAGTGCTGTTACTGTTTACTATTCCCATCCAGCCATCAATTCCGTTAGCACCCACTTCATTCAGTTCAAAGTTAATGGAAGTTAGAGCCTGTCCTGTCAAACAACTGGCTTAAGGCAGGAAACTGTCTTGTGTGACATGTCAGTCCATTACTGGAAATACACACACACACACGCACACACACGCACACACACACACACACACACACACACACACACACACACACACACACACACACACACACACACACACACACTCTCACCTGGGGCATTTTTGAATATTGCCAGTTCACCAATCTACATGCGTTTTGGATGTGGGAGGAAACTAGATGATGATGGTGATTAATTGCTATGACTTGCTGTTATGGTTTTAGAAGTGACTTCAGTACCACCACTGCCTAACTAACTGCGGGTGACTTTATTTTTTGTAACACTAATGTGGTCTGGTCAGTGCTGAGATATTTGTAGGGGTCTACTTCAAAATATCGAAGCCCACAATATCGCAGACCAAGTGATCAAGATGAAAGCATTGAAACCTCACTTCAGCAAATGACCGGATCATTGAATCCATTCCTAGGATAAGTAACCACTCATACCACAACTAACGAAAACTAAACCGTACCATCCCAAACCCATCCAAGTGGGGGGCTATTTCCCCCATACACCCCCTAACTAAATATATCAATTCCAAGATCGCACTACAGTTGGGAAAAGGGCAAGGTCCACCTTGTTGGTCAACAGGTTACTGACTGTGGGAATGGATTCGCTGATCCAATTGTTCGGTGAAGTGAGGTTTCAATACTTTCGTCTCAATGATTTGGACTTCTGTATTGTGGGCTTTCAATGTTTTCAGGTAGACCCATTTGTAGATAAAGCCTCAATTAGCCTTGTTTCGTTTGACCCCACTCAGTGCACACTGCAGTATTCAGAGTGTTAATCCCTTATTTCCAGCTTACTTTTAAATTCTGTAACATGTGGGGCTGGACTACCAATCACTAAAGAGCCTGGGGTCTGCTTTTAGCGATCAGCATGAGATTAGTACACCTATTTTGCTCTGGGTAAGAGAAGGAGCAGAGGGGCATTCCATCCTGACCTCCCTAGTGATTACCAACCACTGGAAAGCCTGAAATGTGCTTCTTATGGGCCATCTTGGGATTAATACTATTGCTTTGCTCCAGGTGAGAGAAGGTGCAGAGGGGCACTTTTGTGCAAAGAGGGTATTCTTCCAAGAGAATAGACTGGAATTGTACTTCTTAACCAACTAGCCCCCTAGCAAATCTGTACCCCTCACAATAGTCACACAAAAGGAGCACAGAATCCCTTGGTACCAGTCACCCTATAACACACTATGTTTATACCTGGAACCATTCATCTGCACTTTCCTAAAGTTTCTGTAACCAGGATGGTAGAAATGGGCATCCTGAGATAATGCAGAAATTGTCTTATGCTTTCTGACAACCATCTAGAGAAATGTACTTGTACACTGTCTCTGGAGGTGAAGCTGTCACATACAGTCACTACAAATACCAAACAAGTTGTCAGAAACACACAACAATACACAAGATCTGCTACACATATTACACGGCAAACACATTGATCACATATGCTGAGGCTCTTAAACGTAATCTACCTAAACCAAAACCTCCAAGGCCTGTCAGATGCAGCAATAGGGTCATAGGTAAGTACTAGGCTAACTGCCCTTGTGGGCCATTTTAAGCCAAGGCAATTGTCCTTTTGATGCATGAATTAATCTATCCCATTTGGTATTAGACTGGCCTTACCCATCCATGGTCAATAATTATATATTTGAGTATAACTGGGATCACACCTTAGATAATTTGAAGGGAGTAGTTTGAGTAAGTACAATAACTACCCTCAACAACCTGCTACCAAAGTAACACCCGCCATGGCAGACTCAGTCTCAACTCGCATTGTCCCTACATCTAACACCATAAGGCATACGTACTTCCACAGAATCCAATATTTTGTCATAGAAGACCCCACTGTGAGGCACATCAATATCCTACTCACCAGGCTAAGCAAGGAGAAGGTTATAGTCAGCTGCCTATCTGGGGCCAGGGTCCCTTAGATCATATATCCACTCAGGTCATTGAACCACAAGTACCAGTATGACTCAGTCATATTCCATGTTGTTGTAAATGACCTGAGATGTACCTCCCTGGACTATATAAAGAAGGAAATGATGGAGCTTTTGGACTATGTGCCCCTGGACAGTATGAGCTTAGCACTGAGCAGCATTCTACCTTCTGCAAGAATGATGCCACAACATGAACAAAAATGAATTGGCTTTACTAACTGTCTTAGTTTTTGGTGTCATTCAAAGGGAGTACAATATTTGTTGGCCTTAGAGGATGTGACTGATAGGCCATGACTCAATCAAACTAAATAAGCAAGTTTGTAGCCTGCTACAGACCACCCTCCCTAACACAGGAACCCCACTCGGCTTTCCTGAGAACACTAGAAAATATGAAGGTCTCTCCAAACACCATTATATTGGGCGACTTCATCTACCCAAACTTTGATTGGGAAAACTACTCAAGGCAAAACACCCTCACCCAATGGTTCCTAGAATGTATAAACTCGAATGCTATGGAACAACTGGTCACCACTCCCACAAGAGGGAAGAACATATTGGACCTGGTCATCACGAACATGGGGTCTCTATGTTCCACACCAGAGGTATACCCCTCATTGGTAAGATCAGACCATAAATTAATCTCACTGGACATTCATATCCCGTCCCCACCCCCAGCCAAGGAAACCACGGTGAAGAACTTCTCAAAAGCAAACTTCACACTTCTCAAAACTGAGGTGGAATCTTTCAAAGGCCCCGGGCCAGTGGAAACTATGGCCCAAAATGCAGAATCCTTTACAAAAGCATTCTATGGACACCTACAGGAATGCATGGAGCATGCTCTCCCAAATAAAACCAACACTCACTCCTCCAAAGGCAGGAGACGTGTCTGGTGGACCCCGGCCATAAATAAGCTATATAACAGAAGGAGGAAGCTACTACATGATAGAGCAAAATCCCAAAAAAGGAAGGCATCTCTGATCAGTACTAGCAAGAAACTACAATCCCTCATAAAAATCGTCTAAGGCAAACTTCAAAAGAAAAATTGCACAAAACACTAAGGATAATCACAAGGCCTTCTTTAGTTATGTCAGGAACCTGGGAGGCAACTCCCAGATATGCTCTGAGTTAGTGCAAAATGACAAAAAAATACACTGAACCCACAGACATTGCCAACATCCTGGCAGAAAGGTTCAGTGCAAACTCCCCCCCCCCCACTTCCCCTCCAAAAGAGCAAATGTCTATCCCAACAGAATGTAGCCTCCCTGTGATCACAGATGCACAGGTGAGAGCTGCCCTCTCCAAAGCAAAAAACACAGCATCAGTGGGACCAGACAGTGTCCCGGGCTGTGTCTTACATGAGCTTCAAGAAGAACTAAACCCTCACTTAAAGACACTGTTCAATCTCAGCCTTACTACAGGATATGTACCAAAGGAATGGCGTACAGCAACAGTGGTCCCGCTCCACAAAGGTGGTGCCACAATGGACCCTGGAAACTATCGCTCAATAAGCCTGACCAGCCTGGTCTGCAAGGCTATGGAGTGCATCATCATTGAAATCATAAACAAGGACATTGGGAACCTCCAGACACTGGATGCTACCCAATTCAGCTTTGTTAAGGGCAGATCTTGCCTCTTGAACCTGGTCGACTTCTTTGAAACTGTTACCAAAGCCATAGATGAAGGGAAGGTTGTCCACACAGCCTACCTGGACCTTGCAAAAACCTTTGACACAATACCTCACTCGGGCATCATAAATAAGCTCACCAGCTTAAATATCAACCCCTATGTCACAAGATGGGTTGCAAACTGGCTTAGAGATAGAACCCACATGGTCAGAATTGCAGGTGCCATGTCAGACTCTAAACCAGTTACAAGTGGCTTCCCACAAGGCTCAGTCCTGGGACCTGTCTTGTTTGGTATATATTTCTCTGAGGTACAGGCTAACACGGGTGGACTATGGCTGTCAAAGTTCGCAGATGACTGCAAACTGGGTGCCATAATTGACTCTCCGGCTGACACAAGCATCCTCCAAAAGGGTCTCACAGAGACGGATAACTGGTACCAGAGCCATGGCCTAAAGCTAAATGCCAAAAAGTGCATTGTCATCCCCTTTGGGAAAAACAAAGTGCCCACAAATTACCACATAGGTGGTAATCCATTAAGTACAGAAGAAGTAATTAGGGATCTGGGGACCCAAGTAGATAGTAATCTCTCCTTTGACAATCATGTTGCCAAAGTAGTTAGAAAGACCTTCTATATAGCCCACCTTATCATGAAAGGGTTCGCATCTAGATCAAGAGAGGTCATTGTGCCCCTCTACACATCACTTATCAGACCCATAATTTAATACAATGCCCCATTTGGGATGTACCTTACCCAACACCTGCAGCAACTGGAAAGACCCCAAAAGTACCTCACCAAGAGGATCAAGGGACTCAAACAGATGCCCTATGCACTTTGGCTAAAGAAACTCCAGCTCTACTCAGTTGCATACTGCCTACTGTGTCTGACATATAAAGCCATGTCCAACCCAGAATTAATGGACATGCTCCACCTCAAGAAATCCAAATCCCTTAGAGCTACACGCTCCAGGGACTTGAACCTCAGCACAGAAATAAACAGGACATGCTGGAGGGGCAGATTCATATCCCACAAGCTCCCCTCACTCTGGAACAAAATCCCAATCCATATTAGGCACAGCCCCTCACTGACCCTATTCAAGAGAAATCTTGACGAGTGGATGGGAGACCGTAAGTTTACCCCTGGGATCTCTTCTGTGTCCTTGCTAGACAGAGGTACAGTAAACTAACCTTAATATGGCTACCTTCTGTGACCTACTATATAGAGACACAGTCAACTAATCTAAAAGGGTGGCGAAAGCCAAACACACTCTGGCTAGGCTTACAAGTGCCCTAGGGCAGATAGCCTAGTATTAACCTATGAACCTATGAACTGAAGGAACTAATCAGCTTGTTTGTACCTAGCTGAAATGAGGTGGGCTACCAGCCACAACTCTGAGCTGAGATACCAGACCACTAGAGGCTTCTGAGCTTCTAAAAAAACATAAGTTGCCTGTTTTGTTTTTTTTTTTTTTGCTTATTTGTACTATTTACAACATTTTTTATTGCCTGCTGCCTACTTTAATACTGTATTTATATACTGTGTACTAATCTATACTGTTGTACTGCAAATGTCTACCTTACTGTGCCTGTTAAATCAAATTTTATTGCTGTTTTCGATGTTTAATAAGCTGTTTTTGCTATTTTCACTGTTGGTTAAGTATTTGCTGTTGTGTTTCACTGTTGCAAAGCAATCAGTTCTGCTTGTTCTGGTTTTCCCACCGAGCAGTGTTAATAATAACTGATTTGTTAGCAGTTTAAAGCATTCTTTAGTCTCTTTCCTGATTTTTTTAGTATCTCACTGCTATTTTTCCACTGTGTTACACATTATCTAGTGGTTCCTGCTGAAACTGTGGTAGCTAGTAGCTATAGCATAGTCCAGAAACAGGTTTGCTGCATCTGTGTCTGTTTGTAGAGGCTGTTTGTTCTCAGCACATTTTCCAGGCCATCTTGGATTGGAAGGGGCCTTTCTGAATCCTAGCGAGAGGATTGTGCTGATTAGAACCTGTCTGATGAAGGGTGGTTGGTCTAGGGCTTAGAATGAGCATCCTCATTGGTCCTTTTGAACCTTTTTAAAGTTAGTGTTTTAAGTTTTTAGCTTCTGGTACTTAAGCCCTGCATTTGAGCAGGTTTGTGGTTGTTTGCGCATTGCTCAGCATTGGACACTGCTGTGCAGTTGTGTGCCATAGCTGGACAGATTATTTCAACAGTTTTTCCCTAAGTTACAGCTGTAGCACATTAGTGTAGTCCTCATCCTTAGTACTTTTCCAGTCAAAGAAATACTGCTAGTGAGATGAAACCTATTAAATTACCAGCCAAAAAACCCAGGCAGAAATATCCATCCACTGATCTCCTCCTTGATTGACCCTGAAAAGCTCCCCCTAGTGACAACGGTCTTCACCCTAACATTATGGACAGTTGGACAACCCTTCTTTTTCCTGCCAACCTTGTTGACTTGGGACTCTTAAGGCAGTGTAGCAAATGCAATTGCCTCATGTAAACCGGCAACCCTCTACTAATAACTCACTCTAATATAGAGTATGAGAGATGTTTCTACACCACAAATCTTGAATCCATGCTCTCTTACACTCAAAACAGTAACACAGAAGAGGTTGTCTGCATCCAACACAAAAATTAACATACATGGAGGTTTTCTCAAAAAGCCTACCAAGACACCTGAGACCTCCAAAACAAAAGACTGCTACAATTAACACAGTCCCCACAGCACCCATGACACATGCCAACACCAGTGTCTCACTTACCAAATCCATAAGGCATAATACTCAAAAAACAAAATTTCTAGTCATTGGAGATTCAATGGTGAGACACACAGATGTCCCACTCACCAATCTGGAAAAGGTGAAAGTCACAGTCAGCTGCCTATGCAGTGCCAGGATTTGTCAGATTATGCACGCACTCTGGTCTCTCAGCAACAAGCACTGTTATGACTCTGTCATAGTTCATGCTGGCGTGAATAATCTGAGGTGTACCTCACTGGACTATATGTAGAGAGACATGATTGAGCTCTCTGAGTACTAGTTTTTGGTGTCATTCAAAGGGGATCCAGTTCCTGTTAGCCTGGAAGCCATGATCGACAAACCTTGCTGCTTTGCCAGAGACAGTTTGCACCTGGCACCTCTAGGCTTTCAGCTGCTGACAAAGGCAATTGCCTCCCCTATAATATCTTTTTTAGGCAAAGTCTTGAAAACAAACTTACCGATGTGAAATTTGCCAGTCATAACAAAATAAGGGCCATATTGCTAAATGCTAGGAGCTTAAACCAAAAACTGTACACCCTGAAAGCACTTCTATCACTGGAAAATGTAGATGTCTGTGCAGTCACAGAAACCTGGTTTAAGGCCTCGGAGAGTATCCCAGACTTGCAAGGCTACAATGCCTTCCACACCTTCAGACTGCAAAATGAAAGTGTGAGAACCAGAGGAGGCGGTGTTTCTATCTATATTAGAGATACATTCACCTCCAGTCTAGTTAGACTGGACATCTCCATGGAGTTACTCCAAGTTCAGGTTACGCTGGGTAAGACCCCCATTAAAGTCATAGCCAGTTATAGATCCCCCTCCATGGGTCAATACATGCACAAAGCCTACTTGATCAAACTGGAGACAATCTAAATATTACAAATAATCTGGCTATGGGGAATTTCAATTATCCCACCATCAACTGGGAAAGATGCTAGCCCTTACCTGCTAGTATAAAATTTCCTTCACATTGTTAACTCAAATGCCCTGGAACAAATTGTTCATACCCCAACAAAAGGAACAAACGTACTAGATCTGGTCTTCACTAAGATGTCAAACGGAAGCACTACCGCAACTGTCGGACCCTTGTTAGTTAAATTTGACCACAAATCAGTCAGTTTTGAGCTGACACTAACACTAGAACTCACAAAGGGTGAAATCAGACTAAAAAACTTCACCAAGGCAAACTATACCCTCCTAGGTGAAGGTATAAATGCATTCCGAGCCCCATTTCCAGCTGAAAGTTTATAAACTCGGGTATACCAGAAAGAATGAAAGCCAGAGCCCCAAGTAAAAACAAGCTGCCATGGTGGACATCCAGCATCAACAAAATTTACAATAAATGCAAAAAGTTGCTGTCCATGAAAACAAAGGCAAGACCCCAACAGTGGAAAAGCACCCTCCTCAGCCTCAAGAGGCAAATAAGACAACTTGTCAAATCCTCTAAGGGCCTCTTTGAGAAAAAAACTTAGCTAGCACAGCCAAGGATAACCATAGGGCCTTTTACAGCTATGTATGTAGCCTAAAAGGTAGGACCCAAGCATGTGCAGAACTAGTGACCAACGGTATCACACACACTGACCCCACAGAGAGAGCAAACTTGTTCGTGGATAGGTTTGATGAAAATTTCACCCCCCATCCCCTCCAAATCTATCACAAACCTTGCCCCAACCCCCTCCTACATATCTGAAGAACAGATCATCAAGGTCTTGTCCAAGACAAAAAATACAGCCTCTCTGGAACCAGATGGCATCCCAGGCTGTCTTGTAAACAGGGTAAAACATGAACTAGCATCACCATTATGTACCCTTTTCAATCACAGTCTAACCAGAGATTTTGTTTCTGCAGAATGGAGAACAGTAATAGTTATTCCCCTCCACAACAGACCTGGGGAACAGATCCATAAGCTTGACCAGCCTCAGCTGTAAGGCCATGGAATGTATCTTTATGGGCCTCATAATAAAAACATAAGCGACCTCCAAACCTTTGATCATACCCAATTCGGCTTTGTCAAGGACAGCTCCTGCCTGTTAAATCTTGTGGATTTTTTTCAAAAACATGACCAGGGCCATTGAGGGAAAATCTGTGCACACAGCATACCTCAGCTTGAGGCTTTTGACACAATCCCACACTCAGACATTACCGATAAAATTAGCAAACTGAATGCAAACCCCTTCATTGTAAGATGGCTTGCTAACTGGCTCACAAACCAGACATACACTATCAAAGTGGGTGACTCCACATCAACCAGCAGATGTGTTACCAGTGGGGTGCCACAAGGGTCAGTGCTGGGCCCCCTAGTGTTTGGTATATTCTTCTCAGAAGTTCAGGTTAAAACTAAAGGGTTGTGGCTGATCAAGTTTGCAGACAACTGCAAAATGGGTGCAATTATTGAATCCTCAAATGACCTTAACTTCAACCACCATGTGTCTACTTTGGTAAGAAATGCTTTCTACATAGCACACTTGATTAGTAAAGGCATCACCTCAAGAGCAAAAGAGGTTATAACTCCTCTATACTCAGTACTAATCCGATCCACAATTGAGTATAATTCCCCGTTTGGCATGTACTGTACGAATCACCTGCAGCAATCGGAGAAACCTCAGAGGTTTCTAACAAAGAAGATCAAGGACTCCAGCACATGTCGTCCACAGACCGTAAGTCCCTGTCACTTTACTCTGTATTACACAGACTTCTTAGGGGACACTTATGTCTGGCTTACAGAGCAATCTCAAACCCAAACCTAATGAACGTGCTGCATATCCATAAATTAAACAGGACTAGGGCCACCCATTCCATGGACCTAAATATGGCCTGTGACTTAAATCAGACATGCTGGAGGGACAGATTTATCTCCCAGTGACTGCCATGTCTTTGAAATAGGCTACCTATTCATGTGAAACAGAGCACCTCTATGACACTGTTCAAGAGGAACCTGGATGAGTGGATGGGGCACCATAAATTCCTACTGGGAATAGTGCCCACAGCACTCTGGGACATGGGCACTCATTAATAAATGCAGTCTTGAGTATTAACTAACATTTCTATGGTATTACATTGGGGTGAAATGGCTAGGCTTGAAATGACCTCCGGGTTGATAGCCTAGTAATCTGTTATGATCCAAAGACTTTTTTTTTTATTAATACCTTTATTGAAGTATACCTTAAGACTTAGGCAAACATACATTTATGTAAAACAAAACAAACCATGTTATCATGTTCACAGATAGAAACATATATCTTTTTACACACGTATCGGTTCAAAATTGCATAAATTGATCCATTTCTGCTTTTTCCTAAACCTCACTCCTCCTCCAAAATATATTGTTCCCACAATTGCCATTTTTCTCTTTGTAATTTGCTCCTACCCTTTTCTTTTTTTTCAGTAATTTTTATGTATCATTTACAACAGTATAAATCAACAGATAAAATATAACAAACATACATGACCATAATACAGTGTTATGCATTAAGATTGATACAATAGGATGTAGGCCAATCAACAATAATATCTACACTATATACATAGATGCTTTCCTCTTTCAGGCGTATAGATATGACAATTATATAAGAACTATTATGAACAGATCACAAAGAAAAAGGAAGAGAAAACTTTTGATAGTTACTTATATGAGTTATTATGGAACCCCCTTCTGGTAAATTACTGTGTCTGTGTAAGGGATTATGCTAGTATAATGTTGTAGGCTTGTTCCCATATTTCTCTGATTTTAATATTTTTGTGTTTTTTATCAGTTAGTATTTTGTGGGCCAATAAGTGTTTATTAGCCATCTGTCTAAATCCCACCCAAGGTATACTAGTTCAGTTAAGCCATTTAGACGCTATGTACAGTTTCATTAAGAGAAAAATAGTAATCAGGGTAGTGGCTTGATTCTTTGGAGTGTTGTGAGGAAGGATATATAATATAGTAAATTCCCATGTTAGTGTAGATGTCTGATAGCCAATTTTTTGTAGTTGTAGTTTAAGGGAATTCCAAAGTTTCTAGTCACATTTACAGCTCCAGAATAGATGAGGTAAGTCAGCAGTTTGATCTTTACAATGTGGACAGAGTGGTGATTTTGAAGGGTTAAGTTTATGTAGGATTGCAGGTGTAAAATATGTGTTATTGTTAATCATGAGTTGGGTAAAAGCTATTTTTTGAGAGGTATGGACTTTAATGTTAGGTTGATTGCTTGATTTATTTGGTGGTTCCCAACGGATGGATTTATCTTCCTCCAATAGTCGGAAAAAAGTATATCCATCTGAAATTTAATGTCATTAATTAATTTCTAAGCATTAGTGGTGGCTTTCTTAGTTGAGAGGATAGTTTTCCAGAGTAGATTACAGACTTCTATGTCATTGTTGGATATGTTAGTGTCTTGGAGGTAACTGGAATACAGCTCTTTAATTTGTCTCAGGATCACCGAGTATGATTTGGGGAGGTTTAAGTAGTTCCTCATTTCCTGTAACGAGCAGTTCAGATATGGGTATATATCTTGGATAGTTTTATTTAATAATCGGGAGTAGGAGTCCAGATTTAAGGTTCGATTATTTATTTTAAGATTGGGGGTTTTATGAAGGGGTTGTAGTGTTTTCATAGCTTGTATAAGGTTTAGGGACTTGAAGAGTTTTTGCGTTAGTAAGATGGAATGTTTTAAAGGCTCTAATATGTTATAAGATTGCAATAGTTTAGGGTTTAGGAATGGTAGTCCTTTAGGATTGATACCCAGACTCTTGATGTGTCTGTAGTATATTATTACCCAGGGAGGAGCCCAGATTTTAGCTGTCGGGTTATAGTCTGTTATTCTCAACACTCTATTAGTGTTAATAATTAAGTAATATGTTTCCAAATTTGGAAGGGCTAGTCCTCCTTTATTTTTAGGAATTGTAAGTTTAGGATAAGAGATTCTATTTTTTTTGGGTTCCCAGATAGGTTTAGCAAGCAGGGTATGCATCTGTTTAAAAAATATGTTGGGTATGATTATCTGGGATGTCATAAATATATAAAGTAGTCTAGGCAGTACATTCATTTTAATTACAGATACTTTGGCCGAAAATGCTAATTTTAGATTGTTCCATCTTTTAAGGTCTAATATAATGTCTTGCCATTTTCGAGTTATATTATTTTGGTAAAGATCTTTGTTATTTTGAGAAAATGTAATACCCAGATATTTAATTTATCTACCCTTTTCTAAAGATTCCACTTCCAGTTATTTTATTTCTGATAATATTCACTACTTCAAATAAAGTTGGTTTAGACTTTCCATTGCATTTATTTATTTATTGACATTTGTTTACTGGGAAAGTCCAGCTTCTACCTGTTTCCAGTGGAAGCCCAGGAAGAAAAGCTTCAGTACTATTACAAAATAGAATTTGAGCAGGAGGAAATCCATGATTTTGATAGGAATTCTTTTAATTTAAGTTTAAAAAATGAAAGACTTAGGTTAACTCTAATTCTTAAAGGTAGAGACTTCCAAGCTTTGGCTACTGTGAAAGAGTATAGACTTTGACTAACAGACGTGGAGGGTCTATGCTTGGAAAAGTTTATTTTCTAATCTAAGAGGTCTTTTAGGTAAATAGTTGTGAAATATTGAGTTGAGGGTAGGGAAAGGCAAGCAGTGGGTTTGTGAATAATTTTATGGGCTGTTATAAATTGAAGGTAGGTGAGGTGTTGTGGGAGTTCGAGAGCATTGATAGAGTGCAGAACTGTACAATGATGAATGGAGTGTTTCGCATTAGTAGCAAATTTGGCAATCTGCTGTAACATGTTTCAAGCTTAGTTTTTAGTGTAGATTGCATGTTAGTGAGAATTGGGGCACTATACAAAAGTGAGAGTAACAGATAGGTGATAGCAAGGGTATATTAGATGGGTGTATTTAGGAATTATTTATGCTTGTAGAGATTTCCAAGTTTCTAATGTGCTTTTTTCATACTATTTCAGGTATGAAAATCAAATTTAAGGTTTTCATCTATTGTCAGTCCTAGTAGCTGCGAACTAGTTCAATTATTATGTTATTTTGGGAATGTATTGTGAAATTAGTTTTATTTTGAGGGGATGTTTTAGGGGTGGAAGGAGGAGCTTAACTTTTGGGAGGTTGAATAGCAGCTGGTTATTACTGATCTAGGTCTCAGTAGAGGTGAAGGCCTCTTGAGTAATTTGTTGAAGGTGAAACAGAGCATTGGAAGGGCACACAACAGGTGAGTTGTCTGCTTATTATATAAAAGACCTCTGACAGACAGAAAGAGACGTGAAAGTTATTTATGAAAACATTAAAAAGGAAGGGGCTGAGTGCAGAGCCTTGGGGGACTCTAGTGGTATTATATAGATATGGAGACAGGGAAACTTTCCATGTTACTACCTGCTGCCTGTTTGATAAATACCTAGGGTACCATTTCAGAGAAGAGAAAGAAAGACAAAGAATGTCTACTGTAATAAGGAAGGCTTTCTATGTAGCACACTTGATTAGCAAATGCATTGCCTCTATAGCAAAGGAAGGTATAACTCCCTCTATAGTCATCACTAATCAGGCCCATAATTGAGTATAATGCCCCTTTCGGCATGTACCATACAAAGCACCTGCAGCAATTGGAGAGACCTCAGAGATTTCTAACTAAGAGGATCAAGGGACTCCAGCATGTGCCTTAAACAGACTGACTAAAGTCCCTGTCACTATACTCAGTATTGTATAGACTTCTTAGGGGAGACTTATGGCTAGCTCACAGAGCAATCTCTGACCCAAACCTAATGAATTTGCTGCACACCTGTAAATCAAACAGGACTAGAGCTACCTGTTCTAGGGACCTAAATATGGCCTGGGACTTCAATAAGAAATGCTGGAGGGACATATTTGTCTCCACTTGAACTGCAGGATCTTTGGAATAGGCTGCCAACTCATGTGAAGCTGATCACCTCTATGACACTTTTCAAAAGGAACCTGGATGAGTGGATGGGCACCATAAATTCTTAAAAGGGATAGCGCCGACAACCCTCCTGCACATGGGCAGTCATTAATAAATTCAATCCTGGGTATTGACTAGAGTGTCTATTGTATTACATTGCAATAAAATGGCTAGGCTTAAATGACCTCTGGGTCAATAGCTTAGTAAACTCCTATGATCATATAAAGATTAGATAATTGTTGTAGAAGTATATGATGAGAAACAGTGGCAAAAGCCTTGGACAAATCAAGAAATAGAGAAGAAATTCCCAGGGATCACGTCAGTCACCCTGCTAGACAGGGGTCCAGGGAAGTAAATAGTGTGAGATGAAATAGCTAGGGAATTGTTATGGCTAGGCTTGTATGGGCCCTAGGGCTGATAGCCTAGTACCAACCTATGAACCTATGAACAAGTTTGTCAGGGTCTCTTGCTTTATTAATGGTATCCATAAAGGATGGTAAGGCAGTAGTTGTACTGTGAAATGGTCTGAAACCATGTTGTGTTGGAGTCAGCAGTTGATTACAGAGGAGGTAGTTAAGAAACTGTTTGTGGATACATTTTTCGAGAAGCTTTGAGATAGGAGACAGGATAGCAATAGAACAATAGAAATATCAATAGAGTTACCTTTAGAGTTAGCTTTATGCAGAGGTATAATGAAATACTTTTTCCAGAGCATTGGGACATAGGATTCAAGGATGGATCTGTTAATAAATATTCTAATAGGGTAAGCAATGGCATCAGTGGGTAGTTTTAAATACTCTTCTGGTAGTTTTTCTGTGGAGGTAGAACAAGGTTTGAGTTTATAAGGTAGTTTTCTTATAAAGTTAGTGGAGATAGGCTGAAGTGTGAAGGTAGTGGGACATATGGGAAATACTTGGGAAGAGTTGAAAGAGTGAGAGGTATGATGAGAGAACTTAGGTGTACCCAGAGAAAGAAGTATACTGGATGTAGGGCTAATAGAGTTTAGGGGAGGAGAGGAAGGGAAATGGGATGAACTTGCAGTGAGATTAGATATACTTTCAATGAATCAGGTATTTAAGAGACTGGGAACTTCAGTAGGATTTTTATCTGGATGTGGCCTAGGATTGCTTTTTGTTCCAGGGTTAAATAGTGAAGTAACAGAAGACCAACATTTCTTGGGATTTTGTTTATGGTTTGTTTGTAGTTTTGTATAGTAGACTTTTTATCTTACTTACTTGCTTTTTGACCTGGTTATGGAGCTCCTTGGACTTTTGTAGGTCTATGGGGGTCTTATATTTTAGCCATTGCTTCCATACTTTGCCTTTATTAGTCATTATTTGTTTTGTTGGTTTTGACAACCATGGAGCATGGTTTATGTAGATTCTTTTTCTGCAAAGTGGCACAACGCTGTTGAGGGTGTCTACAAAAGTTGTATTGAAACAATTCCTTCATCTAGAGGTAATGTTTTAGCTTAGTTCAGTTCATTCTTTTAACATATTGACACATGTCTTTTGATCAAAGTTAGACAGGTTCTGGATCATTTTGTAATGATGCTCCTTATGTAAGTGAGAGATTGTTCTATGGACATAAATAGGGAGGTGATCACTTGGTGGTGTGTTGGGGGAAAGTACCAGCTGTAATAATTTTTCTAGGGTCTGTGATTATGATCCAGTCATGGATAGAGCCCTGATTATTGCCATTGTTAAATCTAGCTGGAGTAGTAATGAGTTGGGTGAATTTAAATAAATGTATACTAGATGATGTGATGTTAGCAGTAAGGATCTGACAATTAATGTTAACATCTCTTAAGATGATAGTTTCCTTACTGATGGCATTTGAAATCCAGGAAATGATGTCTTCTAGAACTGGAATATTATGATCAGGGAGATTTATATAATACTGTGATAAATAAGCTTTTGGTTTTATTTAACTTTAAAAAGGAAATAAGAATTTCTGCATTAGAGAATTGTGGAATGGGATTTGAGTAAGTGATTATGTTGTGGGAGTTAAGATAAAGTAGTGTTATACCACCTGTTTTATGTAGCTTGTCTGCCCTAATTATATTATAGCCAGGGGAAAGAAATTCAAAATCTTTTGTGTTTGGTTTGAGCAAGGTCTCAGTAGCAGCTATAATGTAAGGGGAATTGTGAGATAACCAGGCATAAAGGTTGGTGATTTTGTTATGAAAAATCTGGAAACTTAGTGTAACTAAGTTAAGGGTTTTGAAGAGGGTTACAGGTTTTAAAGAGAGAGTGGGTCCTAGGCTGGGGGTGGATCTCACCACAGTGAAAAATGTTAGAGCATCTAAAATAATGTGGACTAGTTGTCGATCCATTTCTTATTCTGTTAGGATGTTGATGTGTTGAGATGTAATGGAGTTAACCTGGAGTAGTTTAAATTTTAAGAATATAAAAAAGTGAGCTGGCTGCTTTTACTTCACAAAAAAACTATTTATTGTAAGCGTTTTTGTCGAGGCACATGCCCAAACTTCATCAGACAACTCAGCAACATTGAAAACTTCATTTTATACTCACATTCAATTCAATTAAACAATTAAATCATTAATTAAAACTACTTCATATTTTAAAGTGCCCATGCTTCCAAACTTTCAACTTATTAAAAACGAAATGCAGTGTGAGAAAAATGTTTTAACACATTATTGAAACACCATAATAGGTAAAACAATATTGTTCAATCATAAAATCATAAATTCATAAAATCCTAAACACTACAAAATTATAGTTGTGTTTATACTCAATCTCAAAAACTCATAGGCACCTCGAGCGGACTCTAACTATCATCCTATACATAAATAATGCATTAATTCATAAGTTACATAAATAAATAAGTACCTAAATGTATCAGTAAAAAATCAGTAAAAAAATCAGTCAAAAATCAGTTTATGTATGGGCATAGTCTATACTAGTATGATAACCTTAAAAAAATTATTAAATTATATATTGTATTATAATTATGTTTTTTATCAAGTTAGTAGCGTGATTAGTCTTAAATTTTAAGAATAGCAATGGACTTGTAGGAAAGAAGCTAGATGCTCTATTTGAGTAATATTTTAATAGGTTCAGTTTGAAAGTAGAATATGCAATGGAATTTGTCCATAAAAAAGGCATAGTGGAGTTGAAGGAAGTAATATTTATGAGAAAAAGGAAGGATAGGGCAAGAAGGGAAAAAAGCAACATGTTTAGATGTGAAGAAATCACAGTATTGTGGGATGGTTTGGAGGGGGTTTATGAGTGAGTTAGGAAAATTTAGGGGACTATGAAGACTTAGAAAGAGGGGAGTGGATGAAGAATGAGATGGAGTTTTAATTAGTGGTTAATGTAGCGTGAGAGTGAATGTGAGGATAGTGGATGTGGTTGAAGAATAAGGCAATGAGAAATGTTTTGGGAATGGTAGATGAGGTCTAGTGGGAGAAAGTTTAAGTTCAGGTATAGAGGGTGTGTGTGGAAACTTGGGGTAGGGTAAGGGAGTGGAGTAAGCATGAGCAAAGCAAGGAGGAATAGAGAGGGATGATAGGCCCAAAAAACTTTGTATTGGAGAAAAACTGTCAGCAAGGTAATTATATCTCAGTGCTTGCTTTTGCAAGTGTAACCCAAGTATTGTTAAGTTATTTGTTAAGAGGAGTTATCTTTAGAGCATTGGAGTGCAGGGTGATATTTAAAGGAAATATAGCAGGGGAAGGGTCAAGTCTTTAAAATACAGGAAAGTAGGTTAAAGCTAATTTAAATGGCACAATGTGTGTTATGTGTGGTAGATGGATTCAGTTGCTAATTCTGTTTTTAATGAATTTGCGACTAGGTTATGAGGATTTCAAGGTAAACTTATCCAGAAGCTACAGCTGAATTACACTTCTAATTATTTAACTGATTGTGAATTGCAATTAATTAAAAAAAATAATAACTGTATCAGTTTAGTAGGCTGCATCCAAGTAACTTATGCACAGTGGGGCATAACATCTATATATATCTGCAAAAGTATTATAGTTTACCTCAAAAGGAGCCAGTATAGAGCCTGTTAGAGTGTATTTAACAGTGAATAAAAGGTTGAAAGTAGTTCTGTTACAAATATGCAAAATAAATAAGTTATAAAATAAAGCTTGCATAAATGTAGAAATAGAGTTTAGCAATATGTGATTAGCATCCATACTAAATGATTGTGGCTTGAAAAATAAGGAATTTGCTTAATGGACATGTTTCCTACAGAATCAACAAGAATGTATGCATTTTACACTGTCAGTAAGAAAGCTGACCTCTTACAGACTTAGCAAAAATGTAAAAAACAGGATGTATGCTTTTCACATTGTCCGTAAGAGCAAAAATGTAAAAAAAAAAGGATGTATACATTTCACATTGTCAGTAAGAAGGCTAACCTGTTTCCTTAAAGAATGGACAACAGGAAAACAATATGTATGTGCTTCTATCATATGATATTTTTAAGCAAGGAAGTTTGCATGGTACTTTTATCAAGTCAGCATTTTCACAAGATGGTTCCTTAAAAGACAATATCAGCGTTATTTCTCTACAGGATGAAAACATATTTTTCTGCAAACACCAGCAAACAGATGTTTTCATACAAAGACCAAAATAGAATACCAAGGAGAAAAACAAGATGTAAAATCATTATAAAAAGACTATAGCAAATGAAATTGTTAGGAGAGGTATTTTGTACAGGAAAGTTATCATTTATGCTGATCGAGAAGTAAAGTGGTACAGTGTAACTAAAGCTGCAACAGTAGTCCATTTGCTTTGTTATATAATAAGTTATTTATTGGTTACTGTTTTTAAAGTGACAGAGTTTGGTGCTGCAGCAGTGTACATTCTGCAAGTTTCTGTGGGCAACAGACTGTAAATGCAATTATAACTAGACTTTGATTTCAGCAGAATCCAGCCAGCAAGACTTTAGTGTCTTAAGAAGAGTTTGGATCCATCACAGTAAGCAGCACCTTGATAATTTTTCAATGGCGAGCTTAGCCTGCATTGGAAAACAGAGGGAGTGATGCCTGCAGAGGGTCACTTCAGCGAAGTTGCAGTAACTAACATTTATACGTATGTGTAAATCCTAAACAGAAATAGTCCAGTTTATGCAGCTTGTAGCAGTAAAGTTTCTCAGACGTCTGAATCCAGATTGAGCCAGCAGTGCAGGAAAGTCGCAGTGCCATAAATTCTCCAAGAAAGGTGAACACCAACTTTTCATAGCATCTCGCTGTCTGCTGTGTTTCACCAGCAGCTCGAGTGACTCCGAAAAATTTCCAGCCATCTGCAACAACAGCCTGATCACCTGTTCTCTTGCTAAGTGGTAACACCATTTTCTTTGTCACATTTTTAGTATGGATGCTATTAGACATAATTCAAGCAGGTGTAAGCCAAGCTTTACTCTTAATATAGCAGAAGAACTGGTATACACAGCACATTAGTAAATGTAAAACCTAATTAGGGCAAGTTGATAGTAAGGCATTATGCAAATGTATTAGAATATTTGACTGGTATATAAAGAAAACCACATGGTGCATGACAAATGTTTATTGTGTAAATCATATAAAACTGCTTTCTGTGTGCAATGTCATAAAAAAAGTATTGCATGACATTATTCAAAGGTTAGAACATACAGAGAAAAATTTTAATGGTACAGAACCAGGAAAAGTTAATATGCATACATTATATTCAAATGTTGAACAGTTATGTCCTGTCTCCACATGTAAAATGTTTATTTCAGAGTTACAACAACAGTCAAATCAGTTACTAACAGAACCTCTAGTACATTTTGTTACAAAAGAATATAATAAACACCTAAAAGATAGACACAATGAGTTCAGGAAGTTTAGACAAGTTATACAAACATTTTTTCAAAAGTGCATAGGAGTTTTAGATTCAGCAGAACATGTTACTGAGAGATATCAGGAAGACCATACAACATTACAGAAAACTTGTGAACAGCAGTTACAGGATAAAGAAAATAAATTAGCTGAACTGACAGAGATTAACTTCCTGCTTACAACAGCTGAGCTTAAGAACACATTGCAAAAGAACAGGAAACCACAGCTGATCTGTACAAAAGAAATATATTTTACAATATACTTGTGTTTTGAAAATGGTTAAGCATACATTGTAGAATCTGATGTATGGTCAAATCATTCTCAAATGTTTTAAAACTTTCATTCAATTAAAGCAAGACATTTATCAGTACTACAGTAAAGTAGAACATATGACTGCCATTCTCATGGCATAGTCAAAAGGTAAACAAAACAGTTCTAGTGCATAAAAATCAAATGAGAGTAGTTAATAACAGCAAAAATCTGAAGTCATAAGATTGACATGCATGTATTTCTTTTCACATAAAGTACATCTGTTAAAATGCACAAGAGAAAATGCAGACAACAGCAAATGTAAATATAAACATGTTAGTTAAGCTAATATCTATTTTGTTTTTTGTTTTTTTACATTTTCTTATAATTGTATAGTAACACCACACCAAACAGTTAAAATTCTGAATTTTAAAAAGAAATAAAATCATTGGCAGTATTAGTTAAGCAGTCTTTGTAAAATGAATGACAGGGCAGTAAAATAAATAAAAAAAATACTGAAATCCAAGTTACAAAAATATGTAAGCTAATTGTAAAATAATGTATATTATGTAGTATACATGCATAGTTATGCAAATCACAAATACTTATTATATTTCTAAGTGTTTTACAACTGCATTCTAATATCAAGTTGCATTAAATATACTGATCACAAGGATATGCCAATATCCTGGCAGATCAATTCAGTGCCAACTTCACCCCCCTCTCACCCCCTAAATGGGCCATCTCAATACCAGAAGATTGTCAAATTCCAGTAATAACGGCCACACAGGTAAAACACGCACTCTCCAAAGCTAAGAATACAGCATCCATGGGACCAGATGACATCCTGGGCTGTGTACTACATGAACTAAAAATGAACTGGCACCTTACCTAAGTGTCATGTTTAATCATAGCCTCACCTCAGGCTTCGTTCCCACTGAGTGGTGCACAGCTACAGTTATCCCATTCCATAAGGGGGGATTCACCTTGGATTACAGGAACTACTACCCCATCAGTCTGACGAACCTGATCTGCAAGGCCATGGAATGTATTATCATGGAACTTATAAACAAAGACATTGGCAACCTTCAAACTCTGGACCCCACCTGGTTTGGGGTCATGAAGGGCCGATCTTGTCTCCTGAACCTGATTGACTTCTTTGAATCAGTCTCTAGAGCTTTGGACGAGGGTAAGGTGGTCCACACAGCCTATCTGGACCTCACCAAGGCCTTTGACACCATCCCCCACTCTGGAATCATAGATAGACTTACTAAGCTAGGCATTAATCCCTATGTCACTTGATGGGTTGCCAACTGGTGTACTGACAGAACTCACACTGTAAAAGTAGCCAACTCCAAATCCAGCTCCAGACAAGTAACAAGTGGAGTACCTCAGGGTACAGTCCTGGGACCGCTCTTGTTTGGCATCTACTTCTCTGAAGTACAGGCCAACACTAAGGGATTCTGGCTAACAAAGTTCACAGATGACTGCAAACTGGGAGCCATTATTGAGTCCCCAAATCATGTGAATACTCTAAAAAAGGGCCTTACAGAAACAGATGCTTGGTGCCAGAGCCATGGGCTCACGCTCAATGCCAAGAAATGTATAGTTATCCCTTTGGGAAAAAACATGTACCTGTGAATTACCACATAGGTGGCAGTACACTAAACACCAAAAGTATGATAAGAGACATAGGGACACAAGTGGACTGTGGTCTCACCTTTGATAATCACATCACTACAACAGTCAGGAAATCCTTCTATGCAGCACACCTCATCACTAAGGGCTTTTCATCCAGAAAAAAGGAGGCCATTGTCCCACTGTACTCATCCCTCATTAGACCCATTATAGAATACAATGCCTCATTTGCTATGTACCTCTCAAGACATCTGCAACAACTGGAAAGGCCACAGAAATATCTCACTAAAAGAATCACAGTCCTAAAGCAGATGCCCTATGCTGACCACCTTAAAAAACTCTAGCTGTACTCTGTCGCATGTTGTCTACTCAGAGGCAATCTCTGCTTAACATACAAGGCCATGTCAAACCCAGAGCTGTTGGACATGCTACACTTAGCTCATTCCCTCCAGGAGAGCTCTTTTGAGTGTGCACCTTTAACTCCCAGTGGGCGTGGCTTCAGCATTTAAAAAATTAAGTTATCACCTTACATTTTTAACAAATACCCATTAACAGAGGTCATATATCATTGCCATCATGCATGCTTCAAGATATAATTTTCTGATACCTTGTATGTAACATGGCTTTGGAATTATTAAAGCAAATATGAACAGGCGATATTTGACGCCTAGAGGCGCAGTAGGTGGTAACTGCAGAAATGCCTGGAGACGTCACTCAGCTGTATAAATCCCAATCCCTCAGAGCCACATGCTCTAGGGATCTAAACCTTGTCATCACAATAAGCAAAACATTCTGGAGGGATAGGTTCCTGATCCAGAGACTCACCAGACTCTGGAACAGACCGCCCATACACGTCAAGCAGAGCGCCTCTTTGGCCCTCTTCAAAAGGAACCTTGACAATTGGGTAGGAGAAAGGAAATTCACCATGGGGAATCACATCAGTTGCCCTGCTAGACAGGGGTCCAGGGAAGTAAATAGTGTGGGAAGAAATAACCAGGGAATTGTTATAGCTAGGATTGTATAGGCCCTAGGGCCAATAGCCCAGTACCAACCTATGAACCTAAGTGTATTAACAGATAATTAAAAGACAAATGTTAAAAGGGGTAATTATAGTTTGCAGAGTCTAAAATGTGAGCTCAGACCTTCCCAGACTGGATGAATAGTTACAGAAAATGTTGGGCAGATAATGTAAAAAACAAGACTGATTGCCAGACAAGTGGCTTGAGTTTTTCTAAAAACTTATTGTTATTAAAACATAATTGTTAAATGTTCACATGCAAGACTATTTGGTAATTGTAATAAAACATCACAATTGTACATATATGTCACCAATAATCTGTTTGCAGGTAAAAGTTAAAAGTAAAAAAAACCTCAGTTACATCAAATACAGCCAGCAGATGGGCTATAGTATACATACAGTTCAAATAAAATATACAGGAGGGTACAAATAACTGCTAGTAGTAGCAGACATCAAAGGCAACAGAAAAAAATATATTCTGTCATTGAAAACAGCCAAAAAAATGTTCAAATCAGACAAAAAGGTCCATAGTTTGTTAGTAACATAATAAAGGAAATGTATAACCAATGTGCTGGTCTAACATACGTTGTATTCTCACAGCATAAAGCAAATAAACAATACTGCAATACTACAGGGGAGGGGCACTTTCTTAGTTTTACACTGACCTGTATAAACAGTACTGCAAATGGTCTAAAATAGAGCTACAGGAAGAAATAATATCTCATTCCTTCTTGACAATACTCTTTTAGGGGGGAGGGGAAAACAGGTATTAGTGCATTAGAAATACTGCTAAACAGATTAAACTTGACAGGATAAGATATTTTGCAAGTTGTTAATAGCTATCATGCTACTTATCATTATACTGCTTAGTAACTGTAAAGCTATGCAAGAGAGAGCGTATGTAAAAATATGTGAAACAAAGAGCAATACTAGTCACTATTTTTAATATGTTTTTGGCAAGACAATGTTGGTATGCAAAAAGCATGAATGAATTGTTGGGTATGTAGTTGCCTCTGGTGACAGTTCCACGAGATACTTCTAAAGAGACATAAAAAATTTCCATGCTAATGTTACTAAATTTGTAAGATTAGACTAAATGTACTTTACAGTGTTTGTATGTACAAACACAGAAAAATTCAGTACAAATGAAATTAATGTCTCGCAATGAATATGTGTGGAGAACCATGTTTAAAAAAATTGGTCCAGGGTACCTACTAGATTGAAATGCATGAGTAGCAAACAGTCTGTGTAGATATGTACTGTATAGGACACATTGTAAAGTAACAAGTTCAAAAGTAATTTGTCAGGTTGTAATTTTATTACTAACTGTAATTTTATTACTGGTTTTTGGACCACCATTTTATCCATACCAGTATTGGTTACCCCAGTTAGAGGAAAATGATATTAAAATACTGTACTCATACAGCTACTGGACTAATATGTAAATAGCATTCTTCAATGTATTTATTATCTAAGCCCAGTTCAGTACTTTACCAAGGTGTTTAAGATGCACACTTCACCGTCAAAGTGTATGGGCAGTTTAGAAATATGACCACAATGTTATGGTTAAAATGACATTTACAGTATCACATAGTTCTTGTCTCTTATATGTATTAGTCAAGCTCTAATCTTTAGGTATAAAATGATTAATAAAAGTAAATAGTTAATTCAACAGCTGCAAAGAGTTAATGGAACAGTTCTAAGTCATAAATTAAATTCTGTGATTGCAAAAGAATAAATTAATCAAATTAAAAAATAAAACTAAGGCAGGCACAGCTCATAACTGATAAAATATTTTCACAGAATGGTCTGCAAAAGAAAAAGTTGTTAAATACATTCAGTTTTAGTAGTAATACTTATATCATTGTATTAACTATGCAAAATTGCATTTTGACTTGTATCAAAAGAAGACTAAAGGTTTTTTTTCTTAATGTGTTTTCTGTATAATCTGACAAAAGATATATATTAATATAAATTGTTTTTAAAAATAAAAAGAGGGAATTGTTAGAATGTATTTGACAGTGAATAAAAGGTTGAAAGTAATTCTCTTACAAATACGCAAAATAAATAAGGTATAAAATAAAGCTTGATTTAATATAGAAATATAGTTTATCAGTATGTGATTAGCATCCATATTAAATAACTGTGGCTTGAAAAATAAGGAATTTGCTTAATGGACATGTTTTCCTTCAGAATCAGCAAGAATGTATGCATTTCACACTGTCAACAAGAAAGCTGACCTCTTACAGACTTAGCAAAAATGTAAAAACAGGATGTATGCATTTCACATTGTCAGTAAGAAGGCTAACCTGCTTCATTAAAGAATGGACAACATGAAAACAATCTGTACATGTTTCTATCATATGACATTCTTAAGCAAGGAACTTTGAATGGTGCCTTTATCAAGTCAGCATTTTCACAAGATGGTTCCTTAAAAGACAATATCAGCATTATTTCTCTACAGGATGAAAATATATTTTTCTGCAAATGCCAGCAAGAAGATATTTTCATACAAAGACCAAAATAGAATACCAAGGAGAAAATCAGGATGTAAAAATACTATAAAAAGACTATAGCAAATGAAATTTTTAGAAGTATTTTGTACAGGAAAGTTATCATTTATGCTGATTGGGAAGTAAAGTGGTACAGTGTAACTAAAGCTGCAACAGTAGTCCATGTGTTTGTTATATAATTGGTTACCATTTTTAAAGTGACAGAGTTTGGTGCTGAAGTAATGTACATTCTGCAGGTTTCTGTGGGCAACAGACTGTAAATGTAATTATAACTAGACTTTGATTTCAGCAGAATCCAGCCAGCAAGACCTTAGTGTCTTAAAAAGACTTTGGGTCAATCACAGTAAGCAGCACCTTGATAATTAATTTTTCAGAGATGAATATTATGAGAACATACACAGACTGCGGACTGTCCTGCTTTATCTATCCTTGAGTGGGGCTGCTGTGAAGACTTGAGTTTTCAATTCTCAGTAAGTTTTTAAGTGAAGGAATGCTGTCTAATTTGTAGATCAGGAGAATGGCAACATGTCACCACAGACTGCTGTTAGAATGTGAGCAGCATACAGTTCCTAGAACAAACCTGGGGAGTCCCTAGCTAATACTATCAGAGGAAGATTTCCATTTTTTAGTAATTGTTTTGTTTTGGCAACCACAAGAATTAGACTTAACAACCCTTTAATATGACTAGGTAATTCAGATCTTGTATCCCAGTTCAAAAATCATTTCTTAAGTTACACCCATTTGCTCACCCACTATTTCTGATGGAATACTCTGTAGGGAATTCTAACACAATACATTCCCAACACATATGTTCCCAGTAACCTCTTTATTCTCCATCACACCTCCAACATTTGTCATCTACCTGAGAAAGCATTCTTTGGAGTCTTCTTGGGGTATAAAATACATCTGCAAAAATTTCCAAGCAAAAATGCTAAATCTTCTAGACTTTGTTGCATAATTTGGAACCATATATGTATCCTTCCACTGTTTCCTTGTGAATTGCTTATCCAATCTCTCTTTCCAATCTTTTTCAACATTCTCTGATTAACTCCTATAGTTATTGTGTGATATTATATTTTATATGACCTACAATTAACTTTTTTTAACAGCAGCCTCTGTTTTAGATTCAACTACAAATTCTAAAAGAGCAGGTCATTCAGTTAGGATTCCCCTATCCCTTTCTCTTTGCCTGTACTCTGATATCAATCCCTGATAAGGAATGCAGTCTGCAGTCCAAATGTTTTCTTGGCCTGTTCCCACTCTTTTACCCTTCCCTCCCTAGTTATTTGCTCCCAGTAACTTGGGTCCTTTGCCAGTTTTCTGCAGTAAATTCCAGCCCCCACTTGTCCCTTCTTGCCTCCTTTCTCCATTCTTGTATTGGTTTAGTTCTTAGAATACTTTCTGCTACTTTATGAATATAATATTCTGTGTGGTTATTGTTATTCTAATAAGGATCTATATCCAAAATCCCTCTTTCTCCTTATTTCTTGAATCCCCCTCACGCTTCTTCATAATCCCTTTCCACTTTCAATTATAGCTTTCTGCTTTTGTTATGTATGATGCTTAACTGTGTAACTCTAAAATATTTCTTCACATCAGATAATCCTAAACCACCTTGTTTTGTTGTATTATTTATTTATTTGTCTTTTGTTAACCGGGTTAGTCCAACTGGACCAAAGGCCCATTTTCAGTGGAGACCGGAGGAGAAAAGCTCCACAAGAAAAAAATACAGTATGTTAACTATACAAGAAATATTAACAAGATATAATAACAGACATGCATACAATGTACAAATGAAAAAAAATACAAAAATTAAGAAAATACAGAAGATAACATAGAGTACCTAAGATATATGCAAAATCTTAAAAAAAGAATTGTTGTTTTCATATTAACAAAAATAAACTAGAAATATACCTGTTTAAAATTTACAGGATTGAAAAGATAGGAAAAGAAAATAAGTACTAATAGTGAGGTAGACATAGAGAGAGAGAGATGCATAAATAAGACTTAAGTATAAGGAAATAAGAAAGTAAGAGAGAAGCAGGAAGTTAATTCATTTTGGAAGAAAAAGCCACTGAATTAAAGTATACTACTGTTAATTAGAATGAGAGAGGCTGTGCAAGTATTTGATATTTTTTTTCTTAACAAAAGGAAAGCATGTTAAGGACATATAAGGGAGTATGGGTTAGGTAGAGTGGCAGTTTTACTGGAAGGAACAAATTATCCCACTAGACTCTTGCCATCTTCCCCTCCTAGATAAAACCATTCAACTCTTTATTAATTACTATCCACAACTTCTCTGGTTTATAAAAATATGCCTGATCAGTATGTAAAACTAATGGGACTAAAAGCATTTCACTGCTTGTATCTTGCTATCCATATCCACAAACAAGAGCTTCCAGTTTTTCAGTGCTTTGTATTATCTTTTGTTTAGTCTCTTCCCATAAATCCTTAGCTGCCGTAACTGAATCCTTTTCTAACCAGTTCTCCTAAATACTTCATTTATCATATCTTCATAAATATGAGAATTGCTGAACCAATTTCATGTGTGGGTACATAGTTTACAGCTATAGCCTTTGTTTTGTCTTCACAACACCGAGATGTCCTTTTCTGGTTTTATTGGGTACAAAATAATATTGTCTGCAAATAAAGCCAACTTTTCTTGCTTAACATGCCATTTATATCTTTGAATTTCTGAGCCTTTTATCTTCTTTGCCAGTTGCTCTAAATATAACACAAATAGTAAAGGAGAAAGAGGGTAACTTTGCCTGGTTCCCCTGTTCAGACACAACTTATCAGAGAGGAACTCTCCCACTTTAATTTTTGCCTTTGAACCCTCACACATCTTCCTAATTAACCTAATTATTGTATCAGGGAATACAGATGCTTCATTTGATCTAGTTGTAAAATCACAAATTATTCTGTTGCATGCTTTCTCTGCATAAACACCAAGCAACAGCAGCAATATTTTCTTGCATTCTGCTTCCTCCTGGATCATCGTTGTTCTGTTAATGTTGTCAAATATTTCTCTCCCCTCCACAAAACCACATTGATCCATATCTATCAATTTTGGTAATGCCTTTGCCATTATTGAAGCTATTATACACATAATTTATTTTTATTTATTTATTTATTTTGCATTTGTTGACCGGGATAGTCCGACTGGATGCATGTCCATTTTCAGCAGAGGCCCGGGGAGAAAAGCTCCAAGGGTAAGCAGATACAGCATTACATAATACCAGCATTACATATTACAAACAGACTATTTGCAGAGATTACATAAGTAAGCAAGTTAAATAAGATCCACAGGTTCGAGTTAATCCTGAGCGCAAGACAGGATTAAATTAAATTACACAGTAAACTGGTTAACAGATTTTTACACATTCTAGAGAGAGTTAGCCAGGCTTGATACATTGACATAGCCAATTAAGTGACAAATGCTGTTTGAGTCTAGTTTTAAATTGACCTAAGGTGGAAAGTAAGGTAATATCAGCTGGAAGAGAGTTCCAGGATCTATTTACAGAGTTTGCAAAGAGAAAGTCACCGGCTGTGTTATTAATTTTGCTAGTCTGAATTAGTAGTTTGTTAGAGGATCGAAGCGGTCTAGGATTGTTATAGGGGATGATAATATTTTTAAGTGCAGGAGTATTGTCCAGATTATAGAGGATTTTATAGGCCATAATCAGTTGGTTATACTGGATTAGGCTGGGTAGTTCAAACCACCAAAGCTGCTTTAGATTGATGCAATGATGTGTCCTAAAAGGCATCCCAGTGGCAAACCTGTCAATGTGGTTGTAGCAAATTGAGAGTTTGTTAAGGACAGTCTTGTTTAAATTTGAGAGTAGAGGGGATGCATACAGAAGGGTTGAAAGAAGGTGAGTGCGAGCTATGGCAATTTTAGCTGGAGGGGTTAGGAAGGCTTTTATTCTGTAAAGTGACCCTAGTTTTTTATTAATGGTTTTGATAGTTTGGTTAACATGTAGGTCGAATTTTAGATTAGTGTCTATGATGACACCTAATAGTTTTGTAGAGGGGTCAGGGGAGATTATTGTGCCATCATTTGAATTTATGGTAAAGGTGAAAGCGGTAGACCTACGTGTTGGTGAAAATAACAGCATTTTAGTTTTTTTGGGATTTAGGGTCAGACGACATTCAGAAAGCCAGTTTTCATGTGGAGTAGAGTACCTTCCTGTGCTTTTTCAAGAGCAGATTTGATCAGTGTATGGGGAATCATAAATTTACCCCTGGTCTGTCACTTATTTCCCAATTAGAAAGAGCAAGCATGTAAATGCTTGATTCCACATACCCAAGTTGTACCACCAATAACATGTATGACATCAAAGACTGTGAAATATATTTGGGAAGTATGGCTAGGTTTAAAAACAACCTTTAGAATTGTTATCATAGTAATTACCTATGAACCTATAAAACTGTAACCAGGACGTTCAAAACTGTTAGCCACGATATTCTTCTTATGAAACTGAACAAACAATTTTGGTCAGAAAGCTATCAATGATTCCAAACTTACTTGGAGAACAGAACATTCTAAGTATACAGCATCAAATTCTTATCATCGCTTGGCACCCTAAACACTGGAGTACCACAAGGTTCAGTTCTGAGTCCCATTCCATTTTCATTATTTATTACTGATCTTACAGATGACCTCCCATCCCTTGATGTCATACTGTATGAAGATGACATCCTTACATTACAAGCCAGTAAATGCCCCTCTGATCTCCAGGAAAAATTGCAACAATCTTTCTGTAAGCTATACAACTGTGCTGCTTGTAATCACCTTCTAATTAAGTTATTTACAACCCTTTAAAAGCTTCCTCTAACTGAAATCAACTGGACGTATAAGTGAATTTAAGTACACATTTATCTGCTCTTTTTCATATAGTACTGTATTTCATTTATTTATTTGTGTTTCTCAGTGAATATTAACTCAAATGAAGTTGTAGCTGTCTCTCTCTACAGAGTACTTATTAGAATTTCTGCTTAGTCATTGATAGCAGTGGGGGGTAGTTTCACCTCATCACTGATATTCTGTCTTGCCTTATATAAGTGATACATTTTGGGTTATCTCTACTTAATATCTGAGCTTTGGCCAGCTAAGATCTACCTGAAATCAACTGGATGTATAAGTGAATTTAAGTACACTTTTATCTGCTCTTTTTCATATAGTACTGTATTTAATTTATTTATTTGTGTTTCTCACTGAATATTAACTCAACTGTAGTTGTGGCTGTCTCTCTACATTTAGTTCCCCATTCACCCTCCCTGTTCTTGTTTTGGTGTTAATGTTGGTGGCTTCGAAACTGCCCGACCCTCTTGTAGATTTGTATTTGGATACTCCTTCTGGGCCCATCTCATTTGCTCACCCAACTGAGTGCAGTGAGATCATATTCTGATTTCAGGCACACCTACTGTGTACAAAGAGAGCATTTGGGAAGGACAAACCCTGTAATATCTTAATCCTGCTTTGTTCCCTCCCTCAAAAAAAAAAAAATAAAATAAAATAAAATAAACAATAAATAAATATATATATATATATATATATATATATATATATATATTTATTCAGCTGCTCTTACTGTAACTGTCTTAGTTGCTGTGCTGCGTGCTATCTGTTCAGTGGCTCTTACTCTGCACTTCTAATTTACTGCCTTCTACACTTTGTTTTTTAGTCATTTGTTAATTTAATTGCATTTATTTGAACTGTATTTGCTGTAGTGTTGCTGCACACTCGGGTGTGCTGGCCTGCACTGCAAGTTGAATTGTATTTACTGCTGTTTTAGCTGCTTTTCTGTAAAAAAAAATCTAAGCTTGTTTCCTACCTTTCCTGTGACTAGTCTAGCCCAGGTACAGATTTGCTGTGTCCAGGACTCTTTGTAAGCTTCTGAGCCCCCCCCCCCAAGCCTTTCTGTGCTGGGGGGAAACCTTCTAGCTTATCAGTTGGAGTGGTAAGCATTAGGTAGCCTATCTACCACAAGAGGAGTGGTTCCTGGCCCATAAATTGTAGCTATTGGCCATTTTGGTAGTTTGTTTCCAACTCTTTCAACTTTCTGGTTTAAAAGCTGCACTTGTGCTTGTTTCCCACCTTTCCTGTAACTAGCCTAGTCCAGATACAGAGTTGCTGTATCTAGGACTGTTGGTAAGCTTCTGAGCCCCGCAAGCCTTTCTGTGTTGGAGGAAAGCCTTCTAGCTTATCAGTGGGAGTGGTAAGCACTCTGTAGCCTGTCTACCATGAGAGGAGTGGTTCTTGGCCCAGAAATTGTAGTTTATTCACCATTTGGACAGTTTGTCAGTCTCTTTCAACTTTCTGGTTTAAAAGACCACATCTGCGCTTGTTTCCCATCTTTCCTGTAACTAACCTACTGGTAGCACTTTAAAGCCTTAAACTGATACAAGCCTTCTAGCTTAGGAGAGAGACTTTGGAGTGATTAAGTACCAGTGTTCTGTACTTTCCTGCTGTACCTAACTGTTTTCCGCCTAAATACAGATTTTCCAGTATTTATTCTGTTTTTTTCACATATTGTACTTATCTGACTGCCTGCACTTTTAAAAAGTCGTTTTTTGTTTAAATAATTTGTTTAACTGTTGTAGGCTACACACTAAAGTGTGATAGCCTTTTCTGATCGTTTGTAGTCGTTTAAAGCTGTTTTAAGTGCATTTTTTACTGTTTTTTGCCTTATGTTTTCAAAAAAAAAAAAAAATTCCTTGTTTCCCACCTTTCTAAGCTAGTATAGTCCAGTTTTCAGGCTATTGCTGAATTCAGGGCTGTGATACTAGTTTCTTAGTTGCCCTACCTTACTTGGATAGAAGGAAGTTTCTCTGTTCACCTGTGAGAGAGGGGAGATTTGAGCAGCTTATATGTCCCTGGAGGAGTGGTTCCAGCCCAGACGTTAGTAGTTTATTAGCCATTTTGGGCTAATTTCTATCTCTTTCATTTCCCTACTATAAAAAACACGTTTGCACGGTTTTGCGCGCCGGGCAGTGCCGGTTAGCTACTGTTAAATTATTCCCGGCTCCACTAAGTCTCCTCTTCAGTTTTTCTCTTGAAACTAGTCTAACTCTCAACCTAAGCAAGCAAAAAGCATTCTACAGCCCAGCACTTGCTCAAACCTAATAGCAAGCACTAATATACCCTGACACTGATTGCCCAGCAGGGCAAGGCTCTTCATTCACTCCTCACCAACCAAGTGACTAAGCAGCTCACCCTACTAGTCAGGCATGACCAAAGGGCAACTTCAGGTGTACTCTCCAGTCCAGCTGGTGAATCTGGGTATCCTGAGGCAGTGTTACAACTGCCTCATGTTCACAGACAACCCTCTCCTTCTACCACAAAATGTTAACATATGCAAGAGATGCAATTATACAGCCAAACTGGAGGCTAAGCTGTCTTCACCCAAGACTGGAACAGACAGTCAAGAGGAGAAGGTTAACACTCTCCCCACACCTCCAGCCACACACAGACCTACTAAAACAGCACTGGGAGAAAAAATACACATAAATACACAAAGTCATACTCGGAGGCTCTAAATAAAAACCTGCAAAAGCATCAGAGACTTCCAAAGCAGACACCCAAACAACCTGCACCTCCTGTCACAAACCAGACAACACATAAAACACAAAATCAGTGTGCCGCACAATCACAGCCCTTAAGGCGAAATAACATACCTAACACACTAGTAATAGGTGACTCTATAGTCAGGCACATTGAAGTCCCACTCACTAGGCTGGACAAGCAGAAGGTTACTGTTAGTTGCCTGTCGGGAGACAGAATCCACCACATAACACAAGCACTCAGGTCACTCCAGAACAAGTACAAATATGACTATGTCATTGTTCATGTTGGTGTGAATGACCTGAGATGTACCTCCCTGAACTACATGAAAAGAGACATGGAAGAGCTCTCTGATCATGTGGTCCAGGCTGGTATGACCCTGACCCTGAGTAGCATCCTGCCCTCACCAAGAATGATACCTCAGTATAAAGAAAAAAATATAAATTTCAACAACTGGCTAAGCTTCTGGTGTCATTCAAAGGGGATCCAGTGTCTGTCAGCCTGGGACGACATGCTCAACAAGCCACATTGCTTTGCAAGAGATGGCTTGCACCTATCACCCCTAGGCTTTTGAATACTGGCCAAGGCTCTTGCTGCCCCCATAGTGCCTTTTTTAGGCAAGGCTCAAAAGTCAAACCCACCTCCATAAACAGCACAATTAACAAAAAACTGAGGGTTATGCTACTCAATGCCAGGCGTTTAAATCTCAAAATGCACGTGCTCTCAGTATGGAGAATGTCGACATCTGTGCAGTAACTGAAACCTGGTTCAAGGCTCCAGAGAGCACCACAGCACTACTGGGCTACAACTCATACCACACGTTTCGGCCACAGAACACAGACCGAAACACAAAAGAAGGGGTGTATCCATATTCATCAAGGATACCTACACCTCCAGATTAGTGGTGCAGCATGATACCTCTGAGATCATCCATGTGCAACTAACATCGGGCAAATCTGCAATGCAAATCGTGGCCTGCTACAGATCACCCTCCATGACCCAGAACCACCATTCCACCTTTCTGAAGACACTGGAAAACATGAAGGTCCTACCCAACACCCTGATATTGGGAGATTTCAATTACCCTACCATTAACTGGAAAAACTACTCAAGTACAAACTCCCAAGCCCAGCACTTCCTGGAATTCATCAACTCAAACGCCCTGGATCAGCTGGTAAACTCCCCTACCAGAGGTGAAATCATATTGGACCTAGTCATCACCAACATGGGCGACGTGTTCTACACCAGAAGTAAACCCGTCACTGGTTAGATCAGACCATAAACGAATCACTCTGGATGTCCACACCCCACCACCACCCCCAGCTAAGGAAACCACAGGAAAAAACTTTTCTAAAGCAAACTTCACCTTACTTAAGACAGAGGTGGTAAGTTTCACAGCCTCCACGTTAAAAGATAACACTGCCCAAGATGCAGAAACCTTTACAAATGCACTCTATGAGCACCTACAAGGATGCATGGATCTTGCCATCCCTAGCAAAACCAAGACTCACTCCTCTAAGAGAAGGAAACCAGTTTTGTGGACCCCTGCAATAAACAGGCTATACAATAGAAGGAGGAAACTAGTTCAGAAAAAAAGCAAATCCCAAGAAGGAAAGACATCCCTGATCAGTATCAGTAAGAAACTAAGGTCCCTCATAAAATCATCCAAGGCTAAATTCGAAAGAAAAATAGCCAAGGATTCAAAAGATAACCACAAAGCCTTCCTTAGTTATGTTAAGAATCTAAGTGGCAACTCGCAGATATGCACTGAACTAGTGCAAAATAGCACAAAATATACTGAACCTACTGATATTGACAACATCCTGGAAGATAGATTCAGTGCAAACTTCACCCCCCTCTCACCCCCAAAAGGGCCCACAACAATACCGGAAAAGGGTAGTGTCCCAGAAATCACAGATGCACAGGTGAAAACAGCCCTTTCAAAAGCCAAAAATACAGTGTCAGTGGGGCCAGATGGTGTCCCAGGCTGCATTTTGCATGAACTACAGAACAAACTAACCCCCCACCTAAACACGCTATTCAACCTCAGCCTGTCCATAGGCTACGTGCCCATAGAATGGCGTACAGCAATGGTTATTCTTCTCCACAAAGGAGGGGCCACAACTGACCCTGGTAACTATTGCCCCATAAGCCTCACTAGCCTGGTCTGCAAGGCTATGAAGCTCATCATCATAGAACTAACAAAGACATTGGGAACCTCCAAACACTTGACCTGACCCAGTTCGGCTTTGTTAAGGGCAGATCATGCCTACTAAACCTGGTTGACTTATTCGAGACAGTCACTAAGGCCATAGATGAGGGAAAGGTGGTTCACACAACCTACCTTGACCTCGCCAAGGCTTTCGACACCATTCCCCACTCAGGTATTACAGAAAAACTCACCAACCTGAACATAAACCCCTATGTCATGAGATGAGTTGCCAACTGGCTTACAGACAGAACTCACACAGTAAGAATAGTGGGCTCCAGGTCCGACTCTAAACCATTCACAAGTGGTGTCCCACATGGCTTGGTCCTGGGACCCCTACTGTTTGGCATATACTTCTCAGAAGTACAGGAAAATACAGGAGGACTATGGCTAACCAAGTTCACTGATGACTGCAAACTGGGAGCCATAATTGACTCTCTGGCTGATATGGACATCCTCCAAAATGGCCTTACTGAGATGGACACCTGGTGTCAAAGTCATGGCCTCAAGCTAAATTCCAAAAAATGCATAGGTGGCAGACCCCTGAATACAGAAGAGGTAATAAGAGATCTGGGGACCCAGGTAGATAGTAATGTCTCCTTTGACAATCATATTGCCAAAGTAGTTAGGAAATCCTTCTGTGTGGCCCATCTAATTACTAAGGGGTTCGCATCTAGAAATAAAGAGGTTATAGTGCCCCTCTTCTCATCACTCATCAGACCCATCATAGAGTACATGTCCCATTTGGGATGTACGTCACAAGACACTTCCAACAGCTGGAAAGACCACAAACGTACCTCACCAAGAGGATTACTTGCCTCAAATATATGTCCTATGCAGCCCGACTGAAAAAACTCCGGCTGTACTCAGTGGCATATCGCTTACTCAGAGGTGATCTCTGCCTGACTTACAAAGCCATGTCCAACTCAGAATTGATGGACATGCTCCACCTAAAGAAATCCAAGTCACTGCAAGCCAAGCGCTGTAGTGAGCTAAACCTTGCCACAACAATAAATGGAACATGCTGGAGGGATAGATTCCTGTCACAGAGACTCCCCATGCTTTGGAACACAATTCCAAATTACATCAGGCAGAGCCCCTCACTAACATTCTTCAAGAGAAACCTTGAAGAGTGGATGGGTAACAGAAAATACACCCCTGGAATTACTTCATTGGCTCTGCTTGACAGAGGATCAGTTAATTAATCAATGGGGCGGTGAAAGCCGAAACACTCTGGCTAGACTTATAAATGCCCTCAGAGAGATAGCCTAGTACCTACCTATGAACCTATGAACCTATGGTCTGGAACACATCAGATCATACTGGATTTCATTTTTCTTTCCTTTTTCTGGACACACAAAAGGGACAATTTCAAGTTTCCCAAGCAAATACAGTTCATGTGATCCTGGTACCAAATAAGTGCTTCTGCTTTGTTCCTCTAGATATTTCTCAGGTTTCTTACTTGTAGATAAAGTCCATTCATCTCTCTTTATTTTGTGCAAACAAATCAGTAACTCTTTGGCTGAAGTTTGTTATACTCCGCACTAACTCCTTTCCTATGGAAATCATAGCCAATGCATTTATTCTTTCCTGCCCCATAGTACTATGATGAAATGTTTTAATACTTTTCAGTGTTGAGAGACATCTTTCTGTCTCAGCAGTTGATATTGGTGTGATGGCTATAATCAACAATATATTGTAAATCTCTGAAAACCCACTCATTAATGAGTTGTCCAACAAGGACTGTGTCAGTGTGGTTTGTTTTCATTTATATAAATGTATGATTGCTTATGTTGTGATGGTTTAATAAAAGATGTTTCTTGTTTAAAAAAAGGAACAGGAATTGAATAATTTATGTAATGTTGCTTAGGTTACATGATATATAGCAATATATGTGAAGCATAATGTTTGTTAATTTTAACTTGTTAGTACAGTTTGATTACTTTTATATAAATGTAAATGTGCCTATGTCACAAGTGATAATTCAATAAAGGTGTTGAAAATAAAAATTAAAAAAAATAAATAAATAATTTTAACATCTTGACTGCACTGCTAGGTGCTGCAAAGTCTTCACGGCAGTACACCACTCCAGGTTCCGTTCTAAGTTTCCCCTTCAAGAAGAATGGATAGTTTTCTTTTCCAAAATGTTTTTATTTATTTTATAACGCAATAACTTAATAGTATAGTAACAAGAAAAAAAACAAAATAAACTATATACAATGTCCATAACAACTAAAAAAGCAATATATATAGGAGAATACTTAACATTTCTCTAACAGATTAGACAATTTTTGTCCAAGCAATTAAATTATGAGTTGTGTCGTTAGTCCTTGCTTTTATAGTAACAATGTCATTCTTACAAATGTATTTCGCAAGATGAATAAACTCATCTTTAAAGACAGGAGTAGATTGGGATTTCCAGTTTTTAGTAACAATGTTCCTTGCTATAGAGAGGATAGACCATAGTAAAAATGTTTGTTTTTTAGGAATGACTTCAGGAACAGGAACACTGAAAAGGATAAGGGAGTCAGAAATTATACAGTTGTCATTCCGTAGAGCTTTACAAGGATATTTAAAGTCTAACCAAAATGGGGAAATTCTTTTGCAATTAACATCTGTATGTATCCAGTCAGCATCAGTGTGTCCACATCTACAGCATTTAATTTAATCTTTCTTGTACATTATTTATTTATATTTATTTATTTCAGTTTGGTGACCTGGGAAGTCCACTGGGCACAGGAGAGCTCGTTTTCAGTGGAGGCCCGAGGAGAAAAGCTTCAATATAACATAAACAGTAAAGATACAAAAGTAAGTTACATAATAAAGTACAGTTTACAAGTATGTACATTCTGTATCAGGCTTGGCTGAAAAAGATAATTTTGATGTATCTGGATGGTTGTACTGTAGAGATTCATTTGAGGATTTTTCTTCATTATAATTAAAGTGTAGAAACATTATACATAACAATCGATTAGAGGAAAGGAAACACTTTACATGCATTCGTTTGACAGAAGAAGCTATTTACAATATTTACAAGATAGGTATGGTGTCGAGAAGCAATTGCAGAGAGCTTGAGTCAGCTCAGGGAGATAGTTGTTGGGGTGTTAGAGAGATTAGTCCATTTGTTAGACAGAATTAGACTGGGTGAAAGCAGGTGCATTTCTATTTGAAGTACAAGTAAGTGAAAAGCTGGGTTTTAAAGTTTTCTGAGTTAGTTATTGTCCTGAGAGTGGATGGGAGAGAATTCCATTTCTTGCCTAGCGAGAAAGAGAGGAGAAGTTGGCCAGCAGGTTGTTTTGGTTTGTGGATAGTAATTAGGTTTTGATGTTCAGATCTGAGCGGTCTATTGGGGGTGTAGAGGGGGGAAGGATGTTAATTAAAGCTGGACATTTATATGGGTGAAATACAAGTCTGTGTGCTGTGGTAAGTTGGAGGTGTCTAGGTAATTAGGGAGTTCTAGCCAGTTTAGAGAATTAAGGGTATGGCAGTGATGGGTGGAATTTTTGGATTTGGAGGCAAATTTGGAGATCTTGTTATAGTAGTTTTCCAGTTTAGAGGTGTTGGTGGTGGTCAGGTTAGTTAGAAGAGGGGCTTCATATAACAGTGATGGGAGGAAGTAAGTAGTAGCTAAAGTAAATCTAGTAAAGTTTGAGAGACAGCGATTGTTCCTATAAAGCATACTTAGCTTTTGTTGAATTTTCTTTATATTTTGTCGGATATGGATATCGAACTTGAGGTGTTCATCAATAGTAATGCCAAGAAGTTTTGCAAAGGGAACCACTTCAATGGGAGAGTTGTTATGGCTAAGGACTTTGAATGAATTTTTGTCATAAGAGTACATCTTGGAGGGAGAGAATAGTAGAATTTTAGATTTATTTGCATTTAGAGACAGATGGATTTGTTGCATCCAGTTTTTAGTGGTAGCAAAAGCAGTTCCGGATTTAGTCAGTAGTTCAGGGAGGTTTGAGGCAGAGCAGACTAACGTAGAATCATCTGCGTATTGAATAATTTTGGCATCAGGAATAGCAGAGTGAAGGTTATTGATAAAGATGTTAAAAAGCATAGATCCGAGGATGGACCCTTGAGGGACTCCAGTTGGGGTAGGAAGAAAGGAGGAGATGGTGCTCGTCCATTTCACTGCCTGAGATCTATCTGACAAGTAGCTAGAGAACCAGAATACAGTGTTTGGTGCGAGGTTTAGGTTTGAGAGATGATAGATAAGGTGTTTATGGGAGACAGTGTTGAAAGCTTTAGAAAGGTCGAGAAGAACCATGAAAACTAAATGTCCTGAATCTCGGGCTTGGTTAACAGTTTCTAAGAAGGAGAGTAGAGCGGTTATGGTGCTATGGCCTGGGCAGAAGCCATGCTGGGTAGAAGTAAGGAGTTGGTTTTGGGTTAGGAAAGGCATAAGTTGAAGCTAGATACATTTTTCTAAGATTTTGGAGATTGGAGAGAGCAGAGCAATGGGCTGGAAGTTTGAGATGTCAGTATTTTTGCCACCTTTGTGGAGAGGAAGAATGTAGGCTGAATGCCACAGTTTGGGTACATATGATTCCTTTATAGATCTGCTGATTAGGATGCTGATTGGGAGTGCAATACTGTCAGCTGCACATTTTAGGAAGGAGGAGGGAATATTATCAGGAGCATTGGAACAAGGTTTAAGTTTGGATAGGAGTCTTTTTATGAGATTGGTAGAGACTGGCTTAAGCTCAAATATAGTGTGGTTAGGTGATAAGGAATGGTGGGCGGGTGGATTATTCCTGGGGAAGGTCTTGGTCAGGTTAGAGATAGTTTCAATAAAAAATGAATTAAATTTGGAGCCTAATTCAAGGTCAGATATACTAGAGTCAGGACAAGGGTTGTTCTTGGAGCAGGGGTTGAGAAGGGAGTTTATGGATTTCCAGAATTGTTTGGGGTTATTGTTATTGTTGGACTGGAGCTTAATGTAGTAGGATTTTTTTGTTCTTAGTGATACTTTTTTTGCGATGTTACAGAGTTATTTGTATTCGATCAGGGTTTTAGGCAGTTTGTTGTTATGGCAAAGCTTCCAGAATTTGTCCCTTTGAAGCATAATTTGTTTGGTTTCTTTGGATAGCCATGGAGTGGTATTTGTTTTTATCCTTCTCTTCCTTAGTGGGGCTAGGGAGTTTAGAGTGTTGAGGAAGATACAGTTGAAGTGGTCTATAGCCTATCAAGAGGAAGGGTGTTTAGGATTTGCCAATTCATTTGTTTGAGGATATTTAAAAAAGTTAAGGGGTTGAAGTTGCTAATGTTGCGGGTGAGGATGTATTGATGCTGATGAGGGGTAGAGCTAGTTGAACGATGTATGAAGGCAGGGAGGTGGTCGCTAATGGTGTCAGGAATTGTGCCAGAAATTAGTTATTTTATTTGAATGGGTGACTAGGATCCAGTTTATAATGGATCCTGGTGGATTTGTTTTATTGTGTCGGGTGGTGGACAGGATTACTTGAGTGAAGTTATAGAGGTTAATGAATAAGGAGGAAGAGGGGCTATTGAACTTGTTCCAGTTGAGATTTACATCACCTAGAATGTAAGTTTCATAATTAATTTCAGATGAGGCCCATAAGAGGATATCTTCAAGGGTAGAGATGTTATTACCAGGAGATGTATAAAGAGCTATGATGCAGATATTCTTGTGCTTGTTCATTTTTAGTAGACCAACTGTTAGTTCGGTATTGGTGAATTGAGGGATTGGAATTTGGAGGGGAATTAAGGTAAGAAGATTAGAGTAGATTAGGGCAGTGATGCCACCTTTTTTAGTTAGTTGGTAAGTTCTGAGGGATTGAAATCCTTTAGGCAAGGTTTCTGAGTCAGAGATATGGGGTTTGAGCCAGGTTTCTATGATGGCTAAGATGTTAGGTTGGTTATGACATAGCCATGCTTGCAATTGGTGAGTTTTATTATTGAGACTTTGGGCATTGAGAGTAAAGAATTTTAGGGTATTGTGGGGGGAGGAGGGGGAAAAAGGAGAAGAGGGGAGAGAGTTGTTAGTAAGGGGGCTTGGGCCAGGTTTGGGATGGATATCTCCAGCTAGTATTAGGATGTTGAAGGATGGAACCTTTAGCCATTTGGGTTTATTTTGCGTGAGTTTAGGTAGAAGTAACATTAGTTTATGGGTAATTATTTTGACTGTAGAGGTGATAAATTTAGGATAGAATAGGTGGAGTGGGTGAGGCTGAATAAGGGAAGATGAGATGTGGTAGAAATGAGAGAATGGATGGGGGGCAGAGTGGTGAGTGTTTCAGTTTGAGATGAAGGTAGGATAGATGGTGCATTGGAGGAGTATGAGCTGGCATAAAATAGGGGAATTAGGAATACAGGAATGAAGCAGGGGGCCTGGAGGGTGTGGAGGATTAAGAGAAGCATAGTGGGACAAAGTTAGTTTAATGGGAATAATTTGGGGGAAGAAGCAGTTGAGAAATCAGAGGGGGTAGAGACAAAGCAGAAGCTTAACTCTGTTAAAGTTGAAATGGGGGGTTAAATGGTGGGGGAAGAGAGAGTGAGAATGTGTGTATATAGGAGGAAGAGATGAGAAGTTTGTAAAAAGGAAAAAGCTTTTATTGGGTAATTAGGTAGGGTGTGTAGAGGGGAGGGCAGAAACTTTGGAAGAGATTCTATTGGGTAGTTGGGATGAGTGGGTGGAGAAAGGGTAGAATAAATATAGGTGTTGGGGGCGGGTGAGATTTGGGGGAAGGGTAGGGGAGCGGAGTGAGCCCGAAGGGCAAACAGCGCAGGTACATCCAAGGAGGAGGAGGAATAAATGAGCAATTGTACACCTAAAATACAAAACTACAGCAGCAAAAGAAAGGAACAGAGAGAAAAAAAGGAATAAATAGATCAGTAGTAGTGAGGTTGTAAAGCCACTAAAAATGAGGAACAGTAATCCAATAGTATCAGTATTCTAATATAGACAATTATGTAGACCTGGCAGCTGTAAGCCACAGTAAAACATATGGACAGCAAAAACGTCCAGAAAACCACTTAATGGCTCCTCTGTATAAGCCTTTGGTACCAGTAGCCTAGTAAAAACATTTAATAGAGCAGTTGGGTGAAATTTGCAATAAAAACAAAATTGTGGACATCATAAAGGGCTAGAAAACCACTCAGTGTTACCCGTAGCTCAACAACAATGTCTAGGCACAAAATATTTACACACAATAGACACTTATGTAGTGCTGGCTAGGATAACTTATGTTTGTAACAGTTGCGGACATCATAAGCAGCCAATAAACCATTTAGTATTGTCTGCAGCTTAAGAACTAAGTCAAACACAGAGTTTTTATGCAAAAGTACGTGTCTGTGTGAAGGTAGCATACAGTGGAATCGATTTATTTATTACCACAGCTAGGGTCAACTAGCTAGTTCAGGAATATTTAAGAGTGTTGGTTATGCGTGGCAATTGCATTGAGATAGCTGCTCTGAACATCCTGTAAGCAGGAGCTACTTCTAGGCTTGATATCGGGTACAGTAGCAGCTTAAGCCGATAAGATAATTTAGGGATCGGGACTACTCACTCATGTCTGTGTGGCATTAATGGGGGAGCACTTAGAGAGAGTAGATTCTGGGGGAAGGCAGCAGTTAAAGCTGAGTCCAGTGCACAATGCAGGTACTGTTGATTTTAACCAGTTCTGGGTTAAAGCAGCTGATGAAAGCCATGTCCAGTGCACAATGCAGGTACTGTTAAAGCTAACTGGTTCTGGGTTAGAACAGCTGATGAAAGCCGCATCAGTTCTAGGAGCAGTTATGCAGTTTCTGGGTTACAACAGCTGATTAAAATCAAGTCCAGTACAGGAAGCCGTTACGCGGTTTCTGTTAGCAGTATCAAGATTGAAACATACAGAGTCAGTATGGCTCCGGCATTGAATCAAGTCTGAAATGAAAGTGGGGGAAAAATAGCGGTGATGCTGCTTGAATTAAAAAGTACACAGGAGCAAGTCCGGGCACTTTCACCATGTACTATCACACTCTGAACAGCGTATAACACCCACAAGACTCTCAAATTGGCCACTGATGGGGGGGGGGGTTCACTGATCAGTATAAAAATAGAACTGAAAGTTTGGTAGTAGCTTGAGCTACTGTATCTCTCTAGCAGTACACCCGGTAGGTAACCCAAAGAGTACACAAGACCTGGCCCATGTGCAGTAAAGGAGAAGCCATCAAGTACGCCATAAAAGTTACAAAGGAGCAGATAGCAAAGCAGAGGCTCATAATTAAGGTTATATGAATATGCAGTTTCTTCGACCCCACAACAAGCACAAAACACTATTTACACAAATATTCAGTTATAGCAAACACTCACCCTTAAGCAGAGCTATCAGCCTGCACAGTACAGGACTGGAGGTGTTAGGAGGTTATTTAAAAATGGCGCCACAAGCCCAAGATATGTATTATAGAGTTGGGGGTGGAGAGAGTGTAAGATGAGGGGGAGGGACTGAGGCAAGAATGCAAGAGTAGTGCCAAGGTGGGAAGAGAAGAGGAAAGTAGTAAGGGGGAGAATAAGTGTAAGTAGAATATGAGGCGGTAAGAGACAGGAATAGAAATGAGCAGGCTTGGAGCCAAGGAGGAGGAGGATGAAGTGTATCAGTGAAGGAGAGAAGAGATCTGAGGTAAGGAGACTACAGTAAAGGCACTCAGTATTAGAGTTGAAGGAAGCAGAAGTGTCACAAGAGCTAGAGGCTATACAGGACAGAGATAGTTTAAAAGAGTGATAGGCTAAACTTGGGCTAAGAACAGGGCAGTGTTGGGGTAAGGTAGCTTAGGCATACATAGAGGTGAAGAAAAGCAGGAATGTTGCTACCTAGTGGCCAGATGGGGTAATTACAAAGGTAGGTCTCGGACACAGGGGATATGGGGAAGAAGCCAGGAAGGTAGAGAGGGAGGATTAAAACCAGGGTAGGCTGCTAGCTGTTGCTCACTGGGTTACTATACAGGAGGGCACTTTTAATGTATTGTTTAGTTTACAATGGGGTACATACACTTGATATTAACTCATGGGGAGGCAAGGATTTAATAGAAGCACAGCAGGAGTCAATTTACGATGTCCATTCAAGGGTGGGAAGCCAGGGATTCCAAGCAGAGGACTGAGAGGCACCTGGGGTGGTACTGATTCAGCAGGGATACACTGTAAGGAAAAGGAATAAATGAGCAATTGTACACCTAGAATACAAAACTACAGTAGCAAAAGAAAGGAACAGAGAGAAAAAAAAAGAATAAATAGATCAGTAGTAGTGAGCTATTTCAAGAAAAGGAGGGTAGAAGGGGGAGAGCAGGAGGGAAAATATTAACACAATCAATTTACCATGGAAATGCAGCACAGTTCTAAACAATTAATCATATGTAATGCAGCACAGTTTCAAACTACAGTACATTAGGAACATAGAGTAGAAAACATCTAGGTGAATTATTGTTTAGAGCAGCACAGACTTCTATTAAAACTAAAGATGCAGAACAAAAATGTATAGAATTATGAAGAGCAGCATAGACCTATTACAGCTCAAAGATACAGGCTCTAGTAATTAATTTAGCAGTTACCAACTCATCTAAAGGAATTCTTGAGTCAGATCAGCATATACCTCTGTTAAGATATATAAGCAGGGCTCAATTACAATAAACAGCATTTATGAGATAGGTAACAGCAGTACAGACAGGATGCTGCTCACAGATAGGCCATGTAGTTATACATTGTAAGCTTAAGAAGTCATATTCACTAGGAAAAACGTAAGTAGTTAACTGGAACAGGCTGTCAGACTACCCATGCTTTGCGAGGTTGTAAAGCCACTAAAAATGAAGACCAGTAATCCAATGGTATCAATATTCTTGTATAGCAATTATGTAGCGCAGGCAGCTGTAAGCCACAGTAAAACATGCAGACAGCAAAAACAGCCAGAAAACTGCTTAATAGTTCCTCTGTATAAGCCTTTGGCATCAGTGGCCTAGTAAAAACATTTAATAGAGCAGTTGGGTGAAAGCTGCAGTAAAAACAAAATTGCGGACATCATAAATGGCCAGAAAACTGCTCAGTGTTACTTGCAGCTCAACAACAATGTCTAGGCACAAAATATTTACACACGATAGACACTTATGTAGTGCTGGCTAGGATAACTCATGTTTGTAATAGTTGCGGACATCATAAGCAGCCAATAAACTATTCAGTATTGTCTGCAGCTTAGGAACTAAGTCAGGCACAGAGTTTTTATGCAAAAGTGCATGTCTGTGTGAAGGTAGCATACAGTGGAATTGATTTATGTATTGCCACAGCTAAGGTCAACTAGCTAGTTCAGGAATATTTAAGAGTGTTGGTTATGAGCGGCAATTACGTTGAGATAACTGTTCTGAAAGACCTGTAAGCAGGAGCTTTTTCTAGGCTTGATAACATAGGGTACAGTAGCAGTTTACGCCGATAAGATAATTCAGGGATTGGGACTACTCACTCATGCCTGTGTGGCATTAATGGGGGAGCACTTAGAGAGAATAGACTCTGGGGGAAGGCAGCAGTTAAAGCCGAGTCCAGCGCACAATGCAGGTACTGTTGATATTAACCGGTTCTGGGTTTATTGCAGCTGATGAAAGCCATGTCCAGTACACAACGCAGGTACTGTTAAAGCTAACCGGTTCTGGGTTAGAACAGCTGATGCAAGCTACATCAGTTCTAGGAGCAGTTATGCAGTTTCTGGGTTACAACAGCTGATTAAAGCCAAGTGCAGTACAGGAAGCTGTTACGCGGTTTCTGTTAGCAGTATCAGGATTGAAACATACGGAGTCAGTATGGCTCTGGCATTGAATCAAGTCTGAAATGAAATTAAAGTGGAGGAAAAATAGCAGTGATGCTGCTTGAATTAAAAAGTACACAGGAGCAAGTCCGGGCACTTTCACCATGTACTATCACACTCTGAACAGCGTATAACACCCGCAGGACTCTCAAATTGGCCACTGATGGAGGGGGGGGGGGGGTTCACTGATCAGTATAAAAATACAGCTGAAAGTTTGGTAGTAGCTCGAGCTACTGTATCTCTCTAGCAGTATACCCGGTAGGTAACCCAAAGAGTACACAAGACCTGGCCCACATGCAGTAAAGGAGAAGCCATCAACTACGCCATAAAAGTTACAAAGGGGCAGATATCAAAGCAGAGGCTCATAATTAAGGTTATATGAATATGCAGTTTCTTTGACCCCACAACAAGCACAAAACACTATTTACACAAATATTCAGTTATAGCAAACACTCACCCTTAAGCAGAGCTATCAGCCTGCGCAGTACAGGACTGGAGGTGTTAGGAGGGTATTTAAAAATGGTGCCACAAGTCCAAGGTATGTATTATAGAGTTGGGGTGGAGAGATTGTAAGTTGAGGGAAGAACGCAAGAGTAGTGCCAAGGTGGGAAGAGAAGAGGCAAGTAGTAAGGGAGATAATAAGTGTAAGTGGAATATGAGGCGGTAAGAGACAGGAATAGAAATGAGCAGGCTTGGAGCCAAGTAGGAGGAGGATGAAGTGTATCAGTGAAGGAGAGAAGAGATCTGAGGTAAGGAGACTACAGTAAAGGCACTCAGTATTAGAGTTGAAGGAAGCAGAAGTGTCACAAGAGCTAGAGGCTATACAGGACAGAGATAGTGTAAAAGAGTGATAGGCTAAACTTGGGCTAAGAACAGGGCAGTGTTGGGGTAAGGTAGCTTAGGCATACATAGAGGTGAAGAAAAGCAGGAATGTTGCTACCTAGTGGCCAGATGGGGTAATTACAAAGGTAGGTCTCGGACACAGGGGATATGGGGAAGAAGCCAGGAAGATAGAGAGGGAGGATTAAAACCAGGGCAGGCTGCTAGCTTTTGCACACCGGGTTACTATACAAGAGGGAACTTTTAATTTGTTGTTTAGTTTACAATAGGGTACATACACTTGATATTAACTCTTGGGGAGGCAAGGATGTTATAGAAGCTCAGCAGGAGTCCTTTTACGATGCCCGTTCAAGGGCAGGAACACAAGGATTTCAAGCAGAGGACTGAGAGGCACCTGAGGTAGTACTGATTCAGCAGGGATACAACTTGATATTAACTTTTGGGGAGGCAAGAATGTAATAGAAGCACAGTAGGAGTCCTTTTACAATGTCTGTTTAGGGGTGGGAAGCCAGGGATTCCAAGCAGTGGACTGACAGGCAGCTGGGGTAGTACTGATTCATCAGGGATACACCTTAAGCAGAGGTAGCAGCCTACGCAGTACAGGATTGGAGGGGTTAGGAGGGTATTTTCTTGCTAGTCTATGTGGAGTGAAAAACATCTGTGTAAAAATTTCCATGTGTATACATGCCAAAACATGGAAGATGTGGATTCAGTTCCAATAGACACTGCCAACATGCAAACAAACAAATCTGATATAAATTGACTTCAGATATGTCCATTTAAAGCCCTTGCATCTTTGAATTAAACTCCCCCCCAACATCATCCCAAAACAACATGTACTACAACTAGTTTCTAAGATCAAAAATGCATCTTCCATATTACTCAATAACATGCCTGGTTGTTTAATGAACTGTACTAAACAAGCCCTGGCAGAGCCATTCTTTGAACTGTTTAACCTAAGTTTCACTACAGGTTTTGTCACCGAGATTTGATGCACGCCATTAGTGATACCACTCCACAAAGGTGGCCCTACCACCCCAGGAATTATAGAGCCATCATCCTGACAAAACTTACAAGATTAACTGTGATATCTAAAATCACATTAGAAATTACCTGCAGCAGTTTTCCTGTCAAGGATGCATCCTGTCTAATGAATTTGGTTAATTTCTTCAAGAGGGTGACACATGCTGTCGACAGTGGTCATATTTTCCACATGGCATACCTTGGCCTGGCCAAGGCATTTGACATCCTTCCCCATGCAAGCATAGTGAGTAAGCTTAACACTTTAAAAATAGATCCCTGTTTGGTAACATGAATAGCATTTTGGATAAAAGACAGAACCTACACAATGCAGGTAGCAGGAGCCTCATCAGACAGCACAAAGATGACTACTGGTGTCCTACAGGGCTCAGTACTGGGACCTCTATTGAGCAACATTTATTTTTCTTATCTCTAGATCATGTACCAAAAGCTCTGGCTAACTAAGTTTACAGAGGATTACAAACAAGGAGTCATTTTCAAGTCCATCTCAGATGTTGTGGCACATTAGGAAGAACTTACACTCATAAATACTTGGTGTACTAAAATGAGCTCAGATTAAATGAAAATAGTGGAATAGTGTCAAATTTGGCAGACAACACCCCCCCCCCCCAGCATACAGCATAGGTGATACCCCATTTCAAAATAAGAATGTTGTTAGGGACCTTGGAATATGGATTAATAATTCAATCTCCTTCAGTCATCATTCAGAGGGCCTTCCAAGTCAGTCTGAAGCTGGCATGCTCCACAGCACCACTTGTATGATGGACCTGGTATTACAGGTAGGGGTTCTGCCTGAATTATCAGGTCTGCTGTAAACACAGAGATGTACTAGCGTTTCACCTGTAAAGTTGACTGGTGTATACAGGTATGACAGCCAGCTTAGCCATCACACCTGCATTCTTCCCGTATAACAAGGGACTTGCATGCAAGGTCAATAGCCCACCAGAGAATGAACTCAATTTTCATAAAATGGACACTGAATGAGGTCCCTACAGGTGTTCGAAGATATCACATTATACCCATCTGTGCATGCTGTTGGTTCCAGATCTCCTCACTCTATTGTCTGAAACCTGCAATATCTCTCCACCTGTATGCAGACAGTGTGGCTTCCCATAATGTACTTCCTGCAATACCTTCTCTGGCAGTAAGGCTGAGGTCCCTGTTAGCCATTATTGCTATTTGAGCTTAATGGGAATCTCCAGTAATTCAGCCTTGTACATTGTTGAGCCTTGTCAATGAACAGCACTGAATTAATTCAGTCTAGTGAGCTGAATTCCCCTTTTGGAATCAGACATTGGTTTCTGGTAATACTTATGAGCATGTATTGAATGAAGACTGGTGACACCCTAGCTTTTAGGCTCAGAAATGCTTGGTGAAATATAAAACTCCATGCCCAAGTGTTTTAATAATCTAGACAACTATGTATAAATAAGAATAGCTTCATCATGCCTTGTTAGGTATATAAAGTATTTTCCTTCTCAGTATTCATTTGTTGGGTTTAGCATAATGGTTAACGTCTTTACCTCATAAACACACGATGCAGGATTTAATTTTGACCTTGGGTCATTGGCTAGGCTTAAAAACATGGCCCTTCAAGGCAGTTTGCCTAGTATTCACCAAAGGGCACTGGTGGGCTAATGGATAAGGCATTGGCCTACTAAGCCAGGGATTGTGGGTTTGAGCCACATCTGGGGTTACATAATCCTAGGGCTGCAAGGCTGGCATAATCTAAAACTTAAAAAATAATATAATAACCCAAGACTATGGATGTCCACCTCATCCACAGACCTGTCTGCAGCATTAGAAATAGCAGGTAAATAGTTATTTTTTAAGATTAGTATTTGGTCTTCCTCTCTCTATTAACATCATGAGCAACTGAATCTACAAGAGCTATTAGGCAAATCATTTTAGGCACCTGGAAGACATTACCTTCCTGCAGAGAAGTAGAGCAGGTGGTGGGACAGTCTCCCATCTATAACTATTTTGTAAAGAGGAAGGACGAAATGAAAATATTTTGCCTTTAAATGAAAAACATGCCTGTGCTCATGGCTTTTTGCAAGTATTATAAGCACATAAGCAACAGACCTCACTTTTTACTTTATTTTATTTTATTTTTGAGAAGGGTTATGTATTTATTAACTCAAAAAAAAAAAAAAAAAACAACTGTGTGCAATAAATGAACAATCTTCATGCATGGTGCACTGGGCTAATTCCATGGTCACTTGCTAGTTAACATGTTATTTAATATAAGACTATGTACTCATAATAGTCTTATACAGCTGGTCAGAGTCCAAAACTAGTGATTACAATCACAATTTCAGAAAATTTGTCCTTTAAATAAAAAGAAAATATAGTGGGTTTAACAATGATGTAGTTTCCTTTCTGTTAAGCATAATATCAGTATCCCACTGTGCACACAGTGTTGAGTTATGTTCTCCCTCCTTTTCTAATCTCTAGTCTGTACTCTTTAGTATGTGTTTTTAATTTCAAACAATTTACTTAACACCTCTAAAACACTTTCCACCATGTTCTACATTATTCCAGTTAGGTACAGTTAAACTGTAACCCTGGCAGCTGATCCCACAGAATAAACCCTTTTCACTTTGCAATTATCTTGTTATATCAACAAAGCAGCCCAGCGGCACATTATGCATTTCTTTCATGAATGTTGCCTATTATACCATCATTCACTTCCCTGTTAAGTTTGCTCTTATGTCTCCTGTTGCTAATGACACTTCTGATCTCCTTTTACCTGCTTTATCCATCTTTACTAGTGACTCATCTAGTGTCATTACTATCTTCAACCTATAATTTACTAATTTATTTCCTTTTCCCTTGTTAAATTACTACTGCTCTCTATCTGATTGTGTTTGCACTCTCTCTACACTTTCACTGTTTCCTGTTCTTATTCCCACTGTCAATGTTTTTTTTTAATTTCCCTCACTTACTCTTGTCTTTAAAATAACTGTGTAAAATATTTACAGCTCCCCTAGTAGCCTTTAAAATTAGAGTTCAAGGCCTTTCCCCCTGCTGTCTACACTGACAGTCTTTGCTCTTCACTGTTTCTTGACGAATTTCCCATTTCTCTTTCTCTTTTATGTCCTTTCCCCCAAAGAATCTGATCTTCTGTCCAATTTTCTTTTATCTTGTTCAGTAAGTCTTTGATAGTAGGTGTGTTAACTTGTTTCAAGACCATATAATTACTTTCCCCCCAACGGGATTATCACCTCCACTATTATTTCTTTCCCATCTCTTATCTCCAAATTTAGATCCATCCCTCTGAATCATCTTTCTTCCATTACTTTTATGTCTTTGTTTTCTACTCTTCTGACTGAGGAGTCTACCTCTGTCGTTCGTCTGGTCAGGATAAAACATGTGAACATTGTGGGTTCTTGTTCAAGCAGCTTTATTATATACAAAAACATCATAAATGAGGTTAAGTAACTAACATATAAACAAACTAGCTATCATGCATATAGATGTCAACACTGGCTGCACCTTCAAAATGTTACTGAAGCAAACACATGCTTGGTATTTATATGCACACACAGATCTTGGAAATGCTTCTTAAAGGTACAACACACTTGGTATCCTACAACCTCCCTCTGAAAAATTAAGTTATGCATTATAGACAATATTAATATATATGCAATTTACACAGAATAATTTTCATTACGCAGTTATAAAAAGCTAGATGCGTATATACAAATATGTCCAAATTGCTACGTATTTCACACTGAGCTTTGAAATGCGAACATATCGTGTGACAACATTTGGGATCTGGTTTAGCAACGGAGATTGTCACTGCTGACTGTTCAACCTTAGGAATATTGGAAACACCTTCAGGAACAGCATCAGGAGTCAAGATGTGCTCTGGAACGGGAACATTGTCTGAACTGATCTTATCACAGGGACAATACTGTGATATTGGTTATGCTACAGGAAGAAGATGTCTGTGATTCCTCCAGTACCCCACACTCTCAGATTTAAATACATAAGATCTCAGCTCTGCACATATACTCATTACTTGACCATTCCAGTCCAAACCTTTTGTTGTTTGTATCCTCACTGTCTCTCCTTCTTTCAATGGATGAAGTAATCTGCTCAATCTGTCATAGCTGGACTTCTGATAAGAACGCTTTCTGGATAATTGGGCTCTGATTTTTTTTTAGCTTTAGGCCTCAGTAAACTAGACCTAATATGTAATGTTGTTCTGGTTTGCCTGGATAGAAGTCTCTGAGCAGGTGAACCAAGCATATCATCACAGGGTATGTTTCTGACATTGAGTAAATTAAAAAAAAACATCGGTGTTATCACGCTTTGACTTCTCAGGTAATTGCTTTGCACTCTGTACTGCACATTCAGCTAGACCATTTGATTGCAGATATTCTGGACTACTAGTAACATGTGCAAAGTCCCACTCTGTTGCAAATTTCTGAAACAATTGACTGGTAAATTGGATACCATTTTCATAGATTAATTTCTGTGTACTGCCATGGACTGACAAATGGTGTTTCAACTTAGTAATGACAGTAGTGGAAGTTAAGTTAGGTAGTAGATCGATCTCAAACCAATTTGAGTAAGAGTCTACCATTGCTAAGTAATGTTGTTTGTTCCTCTTGAATATATCAGTAGCTACTATTGACCAAGGTAGTTCAGGGACTTGGCTTAGCTGAAGTGGTTCTTTTTGCAAATGCGGTTTAGTACTATTACATACTGAACAGGAAGAAAGTACTTTATCAATGTCTTTTGCTAGAGAAGTTCAAAATCCTCTCACCCTTCTTTTGGTAGAATCAGAACCTGGGTGACTATGGTACAAATTCTGGATATATTCTTGTTGCAAGGAAGCAGGAGTAACAATTTTAGGACCTTTCAAAATAATGCCATCTTCCATCAACAACTCATCTCTGTAAGGAAAGTAAGGTTGCACTTCAGGTGCTACACTAGACTGCTTTGACAGCCATCCAACATTGATGTAGTAAGTGAGATTTTGCAAAACTGGATCAGTCATTGTATGATCCCATAGCTCTTCAAGTCTTGCGGTAGAAAAATTATGCACTTCCATGACATCAAAGTCAAAATTCTCTGTGTCAAGCTGTTTCGTTGTATTTCTGGGTGATCTGGATAAGGTAACAGCCAGGTAAAGATGTTTGCCTTTTGTATAGACCATTTTGAAGTTGTACTTCTGCAATTTAAGCACCATTCTTTGTAATCTTGATGGAGCTGAATGCATAGGCTTCTTTAAGATAGTTACAAATGGTTGATGACCAGTTCTGGATATCTCAACCATAGATATAATCATAAAACTTGGAACATGCAAACACTTTTGCCAAAAGTTCCTTCTCAATTTGACCATACTGCATCTCAGTCTGGGTAAGTGGTTTAGATGCCTAAGCTACTGGCCTGCCCTCTTGAAGAATAACTGCACATAAACCAAACTTTGAAGCAGCTCAGAAAATTATTGCTGGTTTGTTGACATCATAGCATCTCAACATTGGTGGGGGTGGTAATTTTCTGCTTAAGAACTTCAAATGCTTTCTGGTGCTGTTCTAGCCATGACCATATAACATTTTTACGTGAGCTCTTTCAAATGTGCTGTCAACCCACTGAAGTCTGGTATAAATTTGCCTAAATAGTCGACCATACCAAGAAAACATTGTAGAGCTTGCACATTAGCCGGTGCTGGCATTTCAAGAATGGATGCCTGCTTGGACAGGTCTGGTCTCAAGCCAATACTTGCAAATAAACAGACCAACATATTTAACTTCTGGTAGTCTGAATTTGCACTTCAGAGGATTGAGCTTTAAGTTCACTGCATGTGCTTTGTCTAGAACTCTCTTAAGATTTCTGTCATGCTCTGCCTCACCATTGCCACCGACCAATAAATCATTTACTATTATGGCACAAGGATAACCTGAAAAAATTTGCTCTATTGTCAGCTGAATGACTTCACTTACAGAATTTATTCCAAATGGCATTCTAAGGAATCTCTATCTTCCAAATTGGGTACTGAATGTAGTCGGTAATGAAGATTTGCAATCAAGCATCACTTGCCAAAATGAACTCTTTGCATCTAAGACAGAAAATACAGTGGCATTCGGTATTCGGGCTGCGACCTCTTCGACTGATATTGTAAAGGAGGTTAAGTAACTAACTTATAAACAAACTAGCTATCATGCATATAGATGTCAACATTCTGGCTGCACCTTCAAAATGTTACTGAAGCAAACACATGCATGGTATTTATATGCACACACAGATCTTGGAAATGCTTCTTAAAGGTACAACACACTTCTTATTCTACAACCTCTCTCATCTATTCTTCCAAGTGTGAACAACTGTAGAATATGTGTCTCCAGTGTCTCATGCTTCCCCCTACAATGTCAACACTCATGCTCTGCACCCAGGAACATTTTTCATTTTCTTTCTGGCATGTATTGATACTTGTATAAGACACTTTCATGCAAAGATCCTAAATTTCCTTAATTCTATAACTCATCTTGTTCTTTGCAATATCTTTACCCAGTGATTTACTTCTGTTCACTTTCCTATAATTTTCCCCAAAGTATCGGCAGTCCTTCTTATTTCAGTCTAATCCTTATCTCTCACTGCCCTATGTAACTTTGCTATGAATCCCTTAATTTTGCAACCTTTCTTTCTCATAGGTTCATAAGTTGAGGGAGTCAAACCACATACCCATCTCCAGTACTGGCCTTTCTTCCTTCTCCAGTTTAAGCCATTGTGTGCCCTTTCCTTTCTCCTGAATGATTTATAATGAAATTGGAGTTTTTCTGGTAATTCAGTTTTCCCACATTGCTTCTTCCCATATTAAAATTTGGTTTCCGGATACTGCATCCTCCCAGAATACTAACTCCATTTTGAGTTTTTCCATCTCATCCTCAACTCCTCTCATTTGGTTCATTTTGATCCCCCTACTGGTAATATGTCTTGCTTCCATTCCCTTTACTGCTCATTATGAAACATTCATACTACTAACTCATTGGTGGAGTCTAATATTGCTGGGGTTATATCCTTAGCTTTTTTCCACATCTTGCTTCTAATATATCATTTTGTCCCAACCACGTGTCTCTTTCTTTCTTTCTTTCTTTCTTTCTTTCTTTCTGCATCTTAATCTACCATTGACAAGATCAAAAATTGTATTGCTTATATTTATCCTTCTAAGTCTATGATTCCCCAGGCCCCCTTTCTCTTTTATTGCTATTAACTTTTTCCAACCCACCCTCATTTTTAGTTTTCCACAGAAGAAACCTTTCATCCAATTACTCCTTGTGGTTTCCAGAATGCCTGGATCAGGTATGCCAAATGCAATATTACATGCCAGTGCTTGACCTGAATCTTCTGCTTCTCATCCAAATTTAGCATCTTTCATTTATTCAGATGTTTCTGTATTTGCCTCATTGCTGTCTGATGCTTGAGGCTTCATATACACGTTTAGCCAACGCCCTAAATACCTAATTTCCTCATCCTTTCACCACTGTGGGTTTCTTGTGTTTATTTTTCTTCCTCTCCCAGATTTACTCTTAATGTCATCATTGTTTTCCTCATTAATCTGTTATCCTGAGATTGTTCCATATTCCTTCGGTATCCCCAGCAGATTATTCATGTCATCTTCTGGGTTGCTCAGAGTGAATATAATGTTGTTGGTGTATAAGGCTATCTTAAGCTCCCTTTCTCCCCATCTGTAGCCCCTTGTTCCTGCTTGCCTTATCTTTACTCCAACAAGAACAAAAAACGATGGTAAAGTAACGGTAGGTAATCCAAGTACAAATGAAGACAAATCAGTAGAAATGTATAAAATGTAATGGAAGTAACAAAAAGCAAAGCTTTCAGGTAAAAACAACCCTTTTTCAATGCAATATATTGATATTGATATTGCATTGAAAAAGGGTTGCTTTTACCTGAAAGCTTTGCTTTTTGTTACTTCCATTAAATTGTATACGTTTGTACTGGTTTGCCTTCATTTGTGCCTTATCTTTACTGCCAGTGGTTCCAGATACAGTGTGAAAAGTAGTGGGTATAGTGTTCAGCCTCACCTCAGTCTTGTTATTCTTAAGAGCTCTGAGAGTCCTTCCAGACTTCACTATTCTAGTGTTAACCTCCATACTGCTGTTGGTACAAAAGGTTTTTTCATCTGCATTTCACAAAACATGATGTATCTGGCACAATACTTATCTTATTGTGCCTTTTCCATTGGTATAACTACTAGAAAGCCTATGAAGAATTTATGAGCATTTATACTCACTTAAGCAAAATAACATGGCCAACACCCTGTACAAAAGCTCTGTCTGTTGCATCAGTTTCAGAAATGTCATGTTTTATGTTTTAGCTCATTATTTTAGATTATTGTGCTGATGATTTAGAAGCTGGGTTAGAAAAAAAACAGAGGATCAATGCCATGTAAGATCAAGCGCTCATAATTTGTCTTATATTAATGAGAGTCCTAATTTTAAATATATTTTAAAATCTGAACTCCTGAAACATTAATAGGCTATCTCAGTGTTTGTTGTTATGCTGGTCTTCAGTAATATTTTAAATATGTGTTTAACTGAGTGTGTTTTTCATTTCACATATTTTGCAACTATTTGTCTTCAATATGCACTTTATGAGTTTTATTTTCAAATAAGAAGTTTTAATATGATGTTTTATCCCTCTTTTCCATGAGTATAAATAACTATTTATTAAAAACATTTATTTATTATACATACACTAGCTATACATTGTATGTATTTCTTAATACACTTTACTACATATTTTAATAATGACTTTTTAAACTATAATTCATTTAAACCACGTTTGAAGTAATAATTTTATCATTATTTGCTTTCACATTTTTTTCTAGTTTTCAACTGCGATTTAGCATACCATGATCCATTGGTTGTCTAGCGTTATGTACTTTAATGTTTGAGTACTAAATGTAACTTTGGCTTCATTAAATTGATCTCATGAATTTCGGACAATAAGAATAAAAACACTGATCCTGGCACATTTATTGAGTGCTGGTATTGGTGAATATGCTGCTTGTTTGTTTTTTTTATTTGACATGCATGAAACATTCACTCACAGGTATACACACGCACACATACACACACACATGCAAACATACTCTTGTATGTACATACACACAACTGTAATTGACACAGTGTATTGTTTATACTATTGTATTTTTATTTAACACAAGTTATTGTATTTGGTAGACTTTAGTGGGGCGTTTGATACATCAGAAATGGCAATACTGAAAAATATTCAAGATACAGAAACTTATATAAAGCATACAAAGTGATTACATAGGCTTTGATTAGCTGAATGAACCATTGCAAAATGTTTATGAAGAACCTGAAACTGCAAGAGGCACACTGCTGTGCCATAATTCAGTATTCAGATGTGTGTGTTTTCTAACTGTCTCAGTAGTGGAACTGCTATTGAACAACATTACCTTTAATGTTCTTCTTTTCACAAAATTTTGCAAATGTAGCTGAGTTGAAAAGTTTGTTTTGAGTACTAGGGTGCAGCCGAATGCATGTAGGATGTGTTGCAAAGTACTGTCTGTGGGGTGGGGATTGTTTTTTGTAGGTGTGTTCTGTTACTGTGTGTGCATTTCTTACTGACTACTGCAAAACTCCTAGACTACTGTGTTAGGGGCATGCCAGTTTCCTCAAGATTCAGTGACCTCAGATCTGTTTATGAGTAGGGGCTTTCAGAGGATTGCAAACCTCTGCAAAGGCTGTAATGAACTTTGTGTGCTGGTGACTAGGACTTAGAAACACTGCCACAGGACAAATGCTGTATTGGAGATGTCTGCACAATGGAAAGAGACTCGGATATTGTGTTTTTTATTTGGCACCATAAAAAATCTACTGCCGTGGCGATCCCTAACCGGGAAAAGCCGAAAGAAGAAGAACAACAACAACATTTGTGTCAATAGATCTCTGTTGTGATAAATTAATGTGTATCTTGCTTTTTATTGTGGGCATATAATCTTGCAAAAATACAATGATTTTTTTTGTCAGTGATGCAGAGAACAACATAACTTGAGAAGTGATATGCGTTAACATGCTACCTGCCAATCATAGGTTGCACAACCACAAATGACTAACAAAATAATGATGAGGGGTAAGATAGCCAAGCTATTTGCCATAACAGCTGAAATTCAAAAGTAAATTGGATATATAGGGTGATAGTTCTGACAGGTCCTTCCAAGATTTACATATAAATGAAATTAATGTCCTTTCCATGTCATATGGAAACTCCAGGATGCAGGTCCCAAGTTCATCACTTCTAGACTCCATGCAATAAACATATCTATAAATCAACTGTAGAACTCTAATGGATCTTTGTCTAGATCTTTAGATTTAGAGGACTTACCTAATGTGTTTCCTATCCTCTCTGTTGTTATTGGAATTGTCAGTCTTTCCCTATGATGATATAGGATGTGGATATCTTCAGATTCTTTAGAAAATAGACCTACATATTATCCTTGTTGCTACGATCTTGTATCTATCATAACAGAGTCCTCCATAATATACTGGGAAGGCCCCAAAGATATTCTTTGTCCTAGTTACTTTGGCCTCCATTTTACATTCCTAAACATCTTAAAAACTGACAGCAAGATGCATTTCATGATATTTTGGTGTAAAAGAAGGCATGTGGAATGGCTATTTACTGAAGATTTTTTCTTTTTGTAGAAAAGAAGAACACAAAGAGCAGGGTTTGACATAGGACAGAAGGCAAGGCACATATCAACTCAAAGGAGTCTATATGCCACAGGAAGTAACGACAGTGTATTTAGTCTGCACATAAAAGATCAGCTTGTTAAACATTAGCTTTTTTATATAAAATGTTGTACTTTCTAGTTGCAAGAGTAGTTTGGGGCTGTACAATGGCAAATAGAGCATTGTCTTTAATGATGGACAGTCCAAATCAAAATTTTGTTCCAGCTGAAGCAGGAAAATCTGAATCAGTCTCTCAGATTGTTCAGTGAAAAGCAAACTTGGTTAATGGGAGTGTGGAAGCATTTATTCTCACCAGAGGGTGGTACACTGCAGACCAACTCCTAGGAAGTGACTGAAATCATTGTAGTACATTGAGTCAGTCAGCTGGAGTATGTTGAGCCACACTACCATATAATATGTTTATGGCCAGTATATAATAAAACTGACCTACATGTGGAGATTGTGAATCTTTGTCTGACTTTAAAATGGGTGGGGAGAGCAGACAGAGGCCCAAAGTCTGTGACAAGTTAGGTTTTGCATCAGTGTGTATTTACTAAAGAGTGAAAAGTATGAAACTAACAACTGACATTATTATTAACTGACTGTAATTTTTAATGATTTGCCAGAAAATCAAAAAAAAAATTGCAAGGGAAAGTGCAAACGCTATACAGCAAAATCAGGGATATTCTGGAAAATCATGGATAGTTAAGAGCTGTGTGGGAAGGGCATAAGCTTTGTTCACTGAGAGAAGAATGCCAACCAAGATTATTAAGGAGGCAAAGAGAATGAACAAAGGTAATTTTGTCCAGGAGAGTAACTCATTATAGAGACCTGCATGGAATCCATCTGGATCCAAAGAATTATTTGAATCAGGTTTCATAATTATTCCAAAGACCTCAGTTTCAGTGACTGGAACTTATCTTTCACTTATATATTCAAATGGGTTTCTATTTTGGACTGTTTTTTTAGCATTCTCCTTCGAATATATGATTCACAATCTTAAGTATGTCCCAATGACTGTGTAGTTCATCTTGTGAACAGTAACAAATTAATTTGACACATATGTGCAAGTATGCACTCAGAAAACATTTCTATGCATCCCATAGAATGTTCGAGGATTCTATTGTGTTGCTGTGGACATCTGCAGATTGCTTGCTGCATTCCTTTAGTTTGCCCTTAAACTGAGGGTGCTTATTCTGCAGCTTATAAAGTCTCCAGGGGAGTTGACATGGTTGTCAACTCCCCTGGAGACTTTATAAGCTGCAGGGGAGTTGACATGGTTGTCACAAATGTGTGAGAGGAGGAATAATGATCTGATGGAGAATGGGTGTGACCTGGAATGCGCGTATACCCTCCAGGAGTTATAGAGCCACTAGCATCCAATCAGGTGTGCTGAAGGGGTTATCTCATGTGGAGTGCAGTGGGCACCAGGCCCATAAGGCCAATGGATGCCCTGTACAGATCTCCAAACTAGCATATCCCTTGACTCAAAGTGACTCCAAGTTGAAGACCAAAAAAAGCTCTTCTCCTTTGAAACTATAGCAAGCTGCTTGGTGATAATGTAACAAGCATCTTGTTACAGTTAAATCACCACACAATGAGAATATCGGCACTTCATCTGTGACCTCAAATGCAATATCTGCATTTATTTATGAATCTGGTACTACACTCTACCACTTTTGGCACCTAAAAAAAGCTTCGGTTCCACCAATAAGCGCTTGTTCGACCCAGTAATCCACGAGAAAATAGTGTTGTTCTCACAGTTTAATAATCCACACAACACCAATAAAACGTAGAAATACACGGACGAGACTACAAAGGTTATAACACGATATATAAAAACAGCACATCAGCCTACTGACAACATATGTAACACGTACACAAGATGAAAAACGCCAAATGTAACACGGAGTTTAGCGCTTTCAACCAGATATCTGGTCTTCCTCAGAACTAATGAATATCATTCATTTACACTATAAATAAGTTCTTTGGCGCCAAAACTTGATTATTATTTAAAGATACACTACTGCATATAGTAGCGCAATCCGTTTAAGTGAAAGTTATACTTCAACATGGCTAATACAATATAAAATATATAACATGATGTAAAACTTGATGTAAAACTCAATATAAATCATAATACTGTCAAATAGTATAACATAAATATAAAACAATAAAGTATAAATATGCACTAAGGCACCTACACTAACCCTGATGTAGTGTGTTCCCCTACACAATGTAAACTACTCATGTACAACATAACATTGATAAAAATATGATTATACAGATGGACAAAGTGAAATGACTGAACAGACACTGTAACACTAAATCATAAAAAATATTGTTTAAAAAAGCAATGAATGTTTATCTAAAAAAATCTAAAAAAATGTTTTCCTATAACAAAGTTATTCTATAACAATATAACCTGGATAATGGCAAGTATTGCCATGTCGGTATATATGAATAAATAAATATATAAATATATACATATAATCTATTATTAGAACAACTGTAAATGAATAAATAATGACTTTATCAATAATAAAAATGTTTAGAATTGAAATAAATATATGACTCTATGAATATATAAATTATTATAAAAATTATAAATATATATATGATATATAATATATATATACTAAAAAAAGATTAAAAAGTTAAAAAAGTAGTGATTTAATTGAAATACATTCATTTAGACCAGGTGAATTAGTGGCATCAAGATATAATTGCCACCATGTTTCTCTAAATGCCAGGAGGCTTTTAATATCACCCCCCCGGGATCATTTAAAATCACCTCTAAAATTACAAATTTGAAAGTATGTTGTTCTCCTGATGCCTCTAAATGTCTATATAAAGCATTTGTTGTATCCTTGGTCCTGATGCAATACATATGATCATAAATACGTTTTTTCAAATAGCGTTCAGTTCTACCTACATAGAACGCTGAACAAGCATCACACTTGGCCAAGTATATAACCTGTTTGGTGTTACAATTACCAGGTTTACAAACTATAATACTGTTATGTCCATTATTTAAAAAAATCTTATCTTCACTGGACATATATTTACAGTAATTACAAAATCCACACTTTCTACTGATAGTCTTCCTGGAACTTTTCAAACATACACCTTTTTTCCTATTATATTGTTCAAGTAATTTTTTTAAATTACATCCCATCCTATAAACAAATTTAGGTTTCGTACCTAACACATTTACCAAAGCCTGTTCACTACTTATCAAGTGCCAGAATTTATAAATGATCTTCTTAATATTATCTGCACCTATACAGTATGGTATTATACAAGCTCGTTGAAAGCTTGGGTTAACACCATATTCATTGAGGATGGGATTGTTTTGAATTTCACCAGATCCCAGTAACGGTTTATATTTAATGCCCCATTGAGTGACTACATATGACGCCACGTCTTCCATCATTTTGAAAGGGTAACCTCTTTGTCTAAAAAATTCTTTAATTTGAGTTAATTCCTTTTGTAATTCTTCCACTTCTTAAACCATTCTGACTGCTCGAATACATTGGCCTTTAAACACGTTATATTTAACATTGGGAGGATGACAACTGGAGTAATCCAGGTAATTATTGGAAAAAGTGGGTTTCCTGTGAATTTTAGAATATACTTTCCCTTTATCGTGTGTAATATAAGTATCGAGATATGGCAAACCCTTGGAGTCATACTTATAAGTAAATTTCACAAAGTCACTACTATCATTAATGAACTCAATAAATTCAAGTAATAGGTCTTCACCACCTTGCCAAATAATATATATATCGTCCAAAAATCTTGAATAATATCGGACGTATTGATAATACTTACTTTTAAATAACACATTGTCCTCCCAATTTAACATAACCAAATTGGCATAAATGAGGGCACATGCTGCCCCCATGGCAACACCTTTAATCTGTCTGAAGACTTCACCTTCGAAATAGATGAAATTATTGTCTAATACTAGTGCCATCAGTTCAGTAATCAAACAAATGGTATCCCATTCTAAATCAGTATGTCTTGTCAAACTATTCGTGAAGGCTTGCAGGCCTTCTTCCTTGGGAATACATGAAAAAAGGTCAATCACATCAATTGTGACGATAAAATCGGGGCTGCTGCTGTCAAAATCATTCACTGGGTACTGAGATAAAAAACACCAGGAGTCCTTAACCATATGAGGTATAAAAGTATATACATTTTTAAGTACCACATCTATAAATTTCCCTATTTGGAAGGTTTTAGAATAACTTCCTGAGACTATTGGTCTCAAAGGGGGATCTTTGGTATCTTTGTGCGTCTTAGGGATACCCACCACAGTAACTAATTTAGGATTGATAACTTTAATAAACTTGTAAATTACATCAGTGATTCTGGCATCCAATAGATATTCTTCTATGTATGAATCTATTCTTTGATATGCTATATATAGCTCATTCTTAGAAACTGTTTCATAATTACCAGTAGAATACAATATATTGTAAATCTTCTGAATGTAATTCATATTATCATATATGGCGATACCACCCCCTTTGTCAGGTTTCATTATTCTAATAGAACTATCCTCCTTTAGAGCATATAATAATGCAATCTCTTCCTGTGTCAAATTTTGATATTCCTTCATGTTTTTCAATTGATTATATTCATTGTAAATTTCCCTGGTCACTACTTTGTCAAATATATCAATAGTGGGGTGATTAGGTGGTGTAAATTTACTCTTAATAGAAAGAGATTGACATATTTTGTCACCCCCTCCATTGTCTTTGTGTATAATCTTGTCGTTATAAAAAACTTCTAAGTTAATTTTCCTTATATATTTCTTAAAATCAATTAAAACATCTGTTAAATTAAATCTCGGATTTGGGATGTATTTCATACCTCTCTCAAATAACATAAAATGTACCTTATCAATGTGCAAATTTGAATAATTAAATATTTTAAAATTACGATAAGTATAAATATTGTCCTCAATTAAAATATCATTGTTAACTAAACCATAACCATAGTCAATACTACCATTACAGGTATTGGAAGGTATACATACAATAGTTTCGTCAAAAATTGTGCATTCCTTTGTTTCATCTAATGGGGTTACCTCTCCCATGCATTCCCCCTTACATATGATTTTTGATATGTTTTTTGATATGGTGGATTTTTGTTTCTCGGGTATTTTTGAAAACCCTGTGTATTGTTATATTCACCATAATCTTCAAAATCTTGGTAGTCCCCCCCTACATTGTTGGTCTCTTGACTAATATAAGTCCTTTTATTGTATCGTTCTCTCATAGGGAAATTCCGTTTCTTAGGCCAAATATATGCCAATTGTTGTTGATATTGGTTTTTATCTCTCATCATTTTATCATTTTTACGTTTACAGAGAGTAGAAGCCCATTTACCTGCTTCTGTATATTGTTTATTGTACAATTTTTCCCAATCCTTAAATAATAAATCATTCACAATCATAGTATTTAAATCATCAACTTCTTGAATTAATTTACTTAATCTTTCATCATAAAATTTCATTAATAATCTAATATATTTAAAACCACATTCATCAAATAAACTGTTAAATTCATTTTTACCTGTGTCTGTCAAATCAATACCCATAGGTAGTTTAAAAAATCTTAAACCTTTTGGGACAATTTTAAAATCCATACATTTTTGTAAATACATATTATCTACTTTAAGACCATTAATGTTTTTTAATTTTTTACCCATCAAAAAAATCACAGACTTTAAACTACTAGTCTCTTTTTTACTTTCCTCTTGTGTATGTAACACTTTGTCCATGTCATTCACATTATCTACTTCAAAATCAAATGTTAAAAATTGATTGAATAGATTGAGTCTGTCTTTCTGTACATCAGATGGTTGTAAGGGTTGTGAGCTCTGTGTATAACCCTTAGACTTAAGTACATGAATAGGTTCAACAGCTGCAGAATATGTTTTAATCGGAGGCATTCTCTTTGGTTTTGTCCCTATTCTCTTCGCCTCAAAGTCTAGATCATATGGAGAAAAATCAAATGTGAAGTCGGAAATATTAATATTGCTGCTGGATAAAGGTGCAGTAATATCTAACCCTTTAGTCCGACTGTTATGACGTGATCTTTGACCATTAGGTATATCCGAACCATCATTAGAATATTCTGCATCATTATCAGAAGTTGAAACATTAGCTTCACCTGATACATTCAATGTAGTAAAAGCTTTTTGTCCCTTTTTAGTCCCAATCAACGGATTGTTTTTAGACGCCAATAACTTAATTGTAGCAGGTTGTGTACGTGTCTTAACATCTAGATCATGACAGGCTTCTGTGTGCATGTGCAAAGTGCCTTGTGTCTCACATTTAGTGTCGCTAGATAACAGTAATAATAACTTTTGGCACCTACTGATCATGCCTCCCTGACATTTTGCACCTAAAAGTGCTGCCCCCTTCACCTTTCCCAAGATATAACTCTGACTGTTTGCCTGCCATATTGCAGTGCTGATACTGACCATTGTTTGCTAGTTATTATTCATATTTTCATCCATATTTTCAGAGCACTGACTAGAGTGGGGCAAAGAGGGTGGCTGCCTCTGACTCAAACTCTCAGGGGGCATGATTGCCAGGTGGTAATGGTGTGGGAGTGCAGTAGTGTTACTGATTTCTGAAACTATGAGGAAATTATGGGTTCATAAATGAATGCTGATACTACTTTCAAGGGGAAGCACTGAAGTACGTAGCTTGAAATGAGTATAAGGTATTGCAGAAAACTGCTTCTTAGCATTTTAGCAAACAGCTGAAGGAGCAGAGAAGAGCTTTTCTTTTTTTTTTTTTTTGGGTTCCTCAAATTTGAGTTGAGGGTTGCCAGTTCATAGATGAGCTAGCTATACTTCTGATGTACTGTCATTGTCTATGCAGAATTCATTACACTGGAGATGTTGCTTGCAGTTTGTTAGCCATTTATGAAGATATTTATTTATTTATTTTTTATTTGTTTATTTATTTGTTCATAGGTTCATAGGTTCATAGGTTGGTATTAGGCTATTGGCCCTAGGGCCTATACAAGCCTAACCATAACAGTTCCCTGGCTATTTTGTCCCACATCATTTACTTCCCTGGACCCCTGATTAGCAGGGCAACTGACATGATCCCCGGGGTGAATTTCCTATCTCCCATCTAATCATCAAGGTTCCTTTTGAAGAGGACCAAAGAGGCGCTCTGCTTGACATGTATGGGCAGTCTATTCCAGAGTCTGGGGAGTCTCTGGGTCAGGAACTTATCCCTCCAGCATGTTTTGTTCATTGTGATGACAAGGTTTAGATCCCCGGAGCGTGTGTCTCTGAAGGATTGGGATTTCTTTAAGTGTAGCATGTCCATCAGCTCTGGGCTTGACACGGCCTTGTATGTTAAGCAGAGATTGCCTCTGAGTAGACGATATGTGACAGAGTATAGCTGGAGTTTTTTTAGATGGTCAGCATACGGCATCTGCTTTAGGCCAGTGATTCTTTTAGTGAGGTATTTCTATGGCCTTTCCAGTTGTTGCAGATGTCTTGAGAGGTATATACCAAACGAGGTGTTGTATTCTATAATGGGTCTAATGAGGGATTAGTACAGTGGGACAATGACCTCCATTTCTCTGGATGAAAAGCCCTTAGTGATGAGGTGTGCCACATAGAAGGATTTCCTGACTGTTGTGGCGATGTGGTTATCGAACATGAGATCACTGTCCATCTGTGTTCCTAAGTCTCTTATCATACTTTCGGTGTTTAGTGTACTGCCACCTTATGTGGTAATTCACGGGTACATGTTTTTTCCCAAAGGGGATAACTATACATTTCTTGGAATTGAGCTTGAGTCCATGGTCCTGGCACCAATCATCTGTTGCTGTAAGGCCCTTTTGTAGAATATCCACATTATTTGGGGATTCAATAATGACTCCCAGTTTGCAGTCATCTGTGAACTTTGTTATCCAGAGTCCCTTAGTGTTGGCCTGTACTTCAGAGAAGTAGATGCCAAACAAGAGAGGTACCAGGACTGAATCCTGAGGTACTCCACTTATCACTTGTCTGGAGCTGGATTTGGAGTTGGCTACTTTTACAGTCTGGGTTCTGTCAGTAAGCCAGTTGGCAACCCATCGAGTGATGTAGGGATTAATGCCCAGCTTAGTAAGTTTATCTATGATTCCAGAGTGGGGGGGTGGTGTCGAAGGCCTTGGCGAGGTCCGGATAGGCTGTTTGGACAACCTTACCTTTGTCCACGGCTCTGAAGACTGATTTGAAGAAGTCAAACAGGTTCAGGAGACAAGATCGGCCCTTCACAAACCCAAACTGCGTGGGGTCCAGTGTTTGAAGGTTGCCAGTGTCATTGTTTATAAGTTCCATGATAATACGTTCCATGGCCTTGCAGATCAGGCTCGTCAGACTGATGGGGCAGTAGTTCCCAGGATCCAAGATGGATCCCCCCTTGTGGAGTGGGATAACTGTAGCTGTGCACCACTCAGTGACACAAAGCCTGAGGTGAGGCTATGATTAAACATGACACTTAGGTGAGGTGCCAGTTCATTTTGTAGTTCATGTAGTACACAGCCTGGGATGTCGTCTGGTCCTATGGATGCTGTATTCTTAGCTTTGGAGAGTGCGGTTTCTACCTGTGTGGCCATTATTACTGGAATTTGGCAATCTTTTCGTATTGAGATGGACCCTTTATGGGGTGAGAGGGGGTGAAGTTTGTACTGAATAGATATGCCAGGATAATGGCAATATCCTTGGGATCAGTATATTTAATGCCATTCTTTTGTAGCTCAGAGCAGATCTGAGCATTGCCATTTAGATTCTTGACATAGCTATAGAATGCCTTGTGGTTGTCTTTGGAATCTTTGGCAATTTTATTTTCGTAACTAGCTTTGGAGGATTTTATGGGGGATCTCAGCTTCTTACTGAGGCCGGTAAGGGAGTTTTTTGCATCCTGGGATTTTCCTCTTTTCTGCAACAGTTTCTTCCTTTTGTTGTAAAGTTTATTTATGGCAAAGGACCACCAGATTGGCTTCCTTTTTTTTGGAGGAGAGAGTCTTGGTTCTATTTGGGATGGCACGATTCATGCATAAGTGGGTGTGCTCATGCAGTGCCTTAGTGTAGGATTCAGCAGTCGAACTTTCATTTCCCATCTGCATGGGTGCCATGAAGTTTGTCACTTCTGACTTGAGTAGCATGAAGTTGGCTTTGGAGAAGTTTTTTATTCAGGTTTCCTTACTAGGGGGTGGGGGTGGGATGTGGATGCCAAGGGTGATTAGCTTATGGCCATACCTGACCAATGAGGGTGTGACCATAGGTATGGAGCATTGATTTCCCATGTTGGTAATGACCAGGTCTAGGATATTGGAGCCCCTGGTGATACTAGGGTGTTGGAATTTATGAATTCCAAGAACTGTTGGGCAAAGGTGCTGGTACACGAGTAGTTTTCCCAGTTAATGGCAGGGTAGTTGAAATCACCCAGTATTAGGGTCTTTGGTTATATCTTAATATTTTCCAGTATGTTTAGAAAGATGTAGTGAGAATCTTGGGGCATGGTGGGGGATCTGTAGCAAGCTACAGTTTGGATTGCAGTCTTACCTAGTGTTGGTTGCACCTGGAGAATTTCAGACGCATTGTGGATGGCAACTAGCCTGGTGTTGTGAATATCCTTGGTGAATATGGACACTCCTCCCACTTTTATTGTTTTGGTCCTGGCTTGGTGGCTGAAAGGTGTGGTAAGAGGTGTAGCCTGGTAATGCAGCGATGCTCTCTGGAGCCTTGAACCAGGTCTCAGTTACTGCCCAGATACTGATGTTCTCCATTTTTAGGAGTGCCTCGAGAAAGTGCATTTTCAGCTTTAGACTTCTAGCATTGAGTAGCATTACCTTCAGATTTTGCATGCTTGTATCTGTAATGGTGGTGGTTTTGTCCTTTGAACTTTCCCTAAAAAAGGCAGTATTGGGGTGGCAAGAACCTTAGCCAGTAACCTGAATCCCAGGGGCGACAGGTGCAGACCATCTCTGGCAAAGCATTGTCTTTGTTTATCAGGAAAGTCTGACTGTGTAATACGCATTTTCAGAGGAGGCCTGGGGAGAAAAGCTGTATTTGTTTACATTGCATTATACTTAGTTCCAGTTAAACTCAGAGTTGTTACATTTATATACATACAGTAGTTACATTTATACATTCTAAGATTATACAGAGGAAGCAGTTACTAAACATAAAGCCCACTTGCAACTTAATGGATTATACAGGCAGCAGTTATTATGAAAAATTTGCTATTTCAATGAGAGCTTGCGAGTTTTTGTTTAAGAAGAGTATTTGGAGAGTATTGTACAGTGTGCACAAAGTCTTAACCTGGTGATGAGCATGTGCAGGACTAGGGCTGGTTAAGGTGCTGTTTAAGCAGTGGTTTAAAACTACTGAGTTTGTCAGAGTTTTATTTGTGTGGGGATACTATTCCAGAGTTTAGCAACATATTGTGAGTAGTCTCCTGCAACATTATTTAATTTATTTGTGAGTAGTAAGAATTTGTTTCTAAAACAGAGGTCCCTTGCTGGATAGTAGGATAGTAATATGTTTTTTAGTGCATGGCATTTTTCTGGATGATGAATGAGTTTGTGTGCTGCAGTTAGTTGTGTATGTGTTATGTAGTTGTGCAGTTCAAGCTAGTTTATTTGCTTTAAGCTGTGACAATGGTGGGTCTTATGAGGGAGATCGGTGGAAAATGTAGGTATTTTATTGTAGCAGGAGGTGAGTTTCTTTCTTTGAGTATTGTTTACATTTGTTAGGATAGCAGCAGTGTATAAAAGAGTCTGCAATACGAAGGTAGTGGCTAGAGTTTATCTTGCAGTATCTGTAAGGAATACATTGATCCTATAAAAGGAGCTTAGATTCTGGTGTATAGATTTAATGATGTGCAGTATATGCTGGTAATATTTGTGATTGTCATCTAGTATAACACCCAGAATTTTACTGTGAGTTACAATTTCAGTGACAGTATTATTTTTTGACTTTATGGAGAAATATTGTTTTTGATTTTGCCAACTTCCTGAGGTATTCAAGTATTCAAGTTTTTGTACTGACATTAGCCAAACCAAGAGACTTGTAAGTTATTAAACAGTATTAGGCAGAACCTTAGATGATGCTGGAGAAAACTGTTAATGATACTTGCAATGTAACATGTAGAGTTTGAAAGATGTGTGCTGTTTGTATTGCTAATTATACAGCTGCATGTAAATTTTATATTTCTGTGTAGTTCTCAGAAAAAGGCATCCACAAGGGAGTTGTTTGTATTATCACTAGCACCCATTCTGTTTGAATAAAAGCAGAAGCATAACTAGCTATTCTGGTGCCCTCTGCCAATCCACTATTTTTTGCTCCCTCAAAAAAGAGCCGTCTTGAACTTGAAGACCAGAAAAAAAGTATTTTGTCTTTAAACTGTAGCAAAAGAAAATCACTTGCTACAAATGCATCAAGTGGCTTGCTACAGTTCAATGCTGCCCTCACAGAACTGATTACTTCAGTGAATGCACCCATTGTCAGCATTCATTTCCTGTGCCTTTGAAGGCTGTTCCCTTCATCCCACCCTAGCTTTGCCTCTGAATAAAAGTGTTGCTGATACTATGGCGAGGATTCAGGATTCAGAAACATTCTAACACAATCTGGTTTTCTCTGCTGAATTCATACTCTGGTAGCTGGTCATTGTGGCTTCATTCTCAAGCATTAATTTTTTTTCTTTCTTTCTGGCTTCTCATCTCTTATCCTAGATAAAGGTCTGTGTCAGACCCCAGCTATCAAGCAACCGCACCCCTCCGTCCTTATGTGCATCATCTCCAATGGTGAGGGCAGCCTATAAGCAGGTCTAAAAGAACAAAGGGTACCTGCATTAAACTAAGCAATATTTTTCAGCCTGCATTAACAGCCCTGTATGTTATTGTTTTTTTTTTAATAACTGCTACAAATAATTTTAGGTTTTCTCAAATAATTTGACTGGCTTTTGACCTATTGTTATACTATTGGTATGCACAAAATACTTGGGATGTAGTCAGCACCAACCCCTTAACTGTGGTTGCACTTAAATAGTGCCTTTTTCAAATATAATTTGCCTGCTATTTTTCCCTCTCATTAATAGTGCATCAGTCTCTCCTGTCTGCATACTCTATATGTCTAGGTTGCCTAGTTCTGCTGGTGTAGAATATATATTTTCTTTACTTCTGAGAAAGAAATTTCCTCTAACAGTAATGAAACTAACCTATAAATTTTAGAGCTATACAAACACAACTAATAAAAGTTAAACTGGAAAACTTATCTTATGCAGTCAGGAAACTTATCAGATTTTTTTTTTGGCCTAACTGCAATACTGCTAGGTGCAACCCTCTCCTTTTGTCCTTGCTGTGCTCAGGCTCACTCCACTCCCCTACCTTACCCCCATATCCCACCCACCCCTACCTTTTCTACATTTATTTCTCACCTTAGCCCCACCCTCATAAACATACTACCAATCCACAACAACTTCCTCCCACTGAAACCCAACTAGCCAATAATAACCACTTACATCACCAAGTTACTAAAATTGATAAATACTTTGACCCAATTATAAAACAATACTAGCAATATACTAAACCAACACAGCTGAAATGGAGCAGGAAAAATGGTACTTTGAACAACCAAAAATATAAGAAAATTTATTGAAGTTTGTTAAAATAAAGCGCTTTTCGTCTGGTTTAATGACACAGACTTCTTCAGACAATTACTTCTAAAAAAGGCTTGCTATATATACACACAGTTACAAGGAGAACCCAATCAACAAGCAAAAAGCAATTAAACAATTAAGCAATGAACTACTATGTGCTATTTTTTAAAAAGGCAGGCACAAATTCATAACAGCAACAAGAATTGATACGTTAGCGTTTGTTGCTAAAACTATTTTATCAAAACCACGCCTATTAGATTAATATAACTTTGACTTCAGAAAAACTAAAAACAAAAATGTAATTATATAACATTAACTATAAGAAACAATAAAAAATTACAAATTTTTAAACATATTTAAAAATAGTGACATTGTAAAAGACTTAGGTAAATAAAAAACTAAAAGACTAGAAAATTAATAAGCACACAAACATTTACCAGGATGAAAAGTCTACTAAAAATAGACCTGTACAGACAAACTTGTCATCTACATAAACTCTTGATTTTCAAAAATTTAAAACCTGTTGGACCACCTCTTTCACTTGCTATAACCTGGTCGATGACCATGAATTTGAAGGAATGGTTGGGAAAAAGAGAGATATGTTTTGCTAGAGCATTGTCATGTTTATTTTTTCTAATTGAATAAGAATGCTCGTAAATGCAGTCTCGGAGACGACGCTCCGTCTTGCCTACATAAAATGCAAGACAACTTTCACACTGAGCCAGGTAAACCACCATTTTCGAGTTGCAATTGACCCTATATTTCAAGTTAGCACTATTTCAACAACAAGGTGTCGACTTACTGACATTAATGATTAGGCACTATACCTTGTCTGTGGAGTCTCTAAGTCAACAAGTTGCTGATTTGGATTTCAAAATTAAGTCGGACCTCCAATTCTTCCGGTATAAATATGAAAATAGTAGATTGTTTGTTAGTATTGATCAATATCTTGACAAACTTAAGAATAATAAAACTAAAAAGATCGACAGGGATGTAAAAGCATATAGTGAAGGAACTGCCTATCCCCCTCCGCCACAAGCGCAAGTTTGGAAATGCCCAGGAGGTTCTCCTCAACTCGGCGTTCACAACAACACTCAGGCAATACCCAAAAGGAACAACTATGAGAATAACCAAGCTCCCATGGTCAACAATTCACTTGGCCAAGATGTAAGCTTGGAGGGGACTCCACAGAATGAGCCTAGTGAAAACGAAAGTGTTTTTGTTAATCAAGCTCCTTGCCACTACAATTGAAGATCTAATACGTCTAATTTTTTAGGAGCGAGACCAAAACAATTCACAAACAGACCGAACCAAGTAGCGAAAAGGAACACAAAACAATACAGGAATTAGATTCATCATCGGTCGCCCTTGCTGCGAATTCTTCTGATACCCTCACTTGGCTACCGGTCCCATCTGAATGTGACTACAACCACATTGATGGTCATGTACCAAACTTAACTGTAAGCAGTGTTATTTGCCAAGACGGTCTTAGGTCTTTGGTACCACCAGAGTTACCGGTCATTTTGACTAATGTTGAAAGTGACTTTAAAGTATACAACTACTCTACAGTTAATATAACCAAAGACCAAGTGGAACTTTTTGCAAAAGGTCACACGTACGTCCCTAACCAAAAGTTGGAGTTAGCTCGAACTATCCTAGATATTAAACTGTTTACTAGGAAACTAAACTTGAATTTATTGTTCTTTGGTAATTCTACTTCTAATGTAAGTCCTTATAGAATTCCAAGTGTCTTTAACCCACCACTGCACCCACTATTAAATATTTTCGAACAACTATGCAAACTTGACATTCGTCAAAAGTTCAAGTTCGGTCATAATTTTCCTTCATTTGCTAACAACACTAAAGCTGAGAAGGAATGTATAGACAGCATTAGATTTAATAATGCTAGAATATGTAAACCAGACAAGGGTGGGGGTTTAGCTATTTTTGATAAAGACAATTATGAGGCAAGAATGCTCCAACTCTTGGATTGTCCCTCTTACTCACTTAGTTCAAGATCCGAAATTAATGGTGCTTATAAAACCATAAAGGACAGTATAGAAGAAATGTTCATTGAAGGCCAAATTGACCAGAACATCTTCAATTTCATGAGTACATCTTATCCGAGATTTCCCTACTTGTTTGGAATACCTAAATTGCACAAGGACGTTGTTAACCCTCCAATGCGTCCACTCCTGGACGGTAGAGGATCACCTACGTACCCTTGTGCAAAAGTGGTAGATGTCATTCTACAGAAATATTTGGTGAAAATCAACCACATATGTAAAGACTGTTGGTCTTTTCTTGACAACATTAAAAATCTCGTCTTTAGCAGTAACTATAACTTCCTTACAGTCAATGTTAAAGACCTGTATACATGTATACCACACGACATAGCTTTGGAATGGGCCAGTCAATTTATGAGAAAGAATAGAGGTGAAAATGTTGAGATATCTTTAGTCAATGAACTATTGGTCTTGATACTTGAGAACAACTATTTCATGTTTGCTGACAACTTTTATCTACAACAAGTTGGCGTCGCCATGGGTTCACCTTGTGGGGCGAGTGTAGCTAATTCAGTAATGGCCAACTGGGAAGACCTCTTTGTCTTTAACAATTGTAGTTTTAGTGACAGGTTCATTTACTACACCCGCTACCTTGATGACATCTTTATAGTAGTAGATGGTGACGCCACAATTAGTGAACAAATTGTAGATTATTTGAATGCGACAACTAATTTTCTCCAGTTCACATTTACTTTTAACACCACGTCCATTGCCTATTTGGACATTCAGCTGAAGAAAAACATTGAACTTCAGAGTTTTACAGCTAGTATTCATAGAAAGAGTACATATTCAAACTCTTTCTTGCATTATACAAGCTGTCACCCGTATCATCAAAAGCGAGCTGTGGTCAAAGGTCAACTAGTCAGAGCAGCCCATATTGTCACGCTTAACCAGGATTTCCTCGATGAATGTACTTTTCTTAAAAATATGTTCCTTCATCGAGGATACCCTGAAAGCTTGGTTAGCAACATTGTAGAAGAAGTGGTCCAAAAACGTGACAAATGCATTTATAAACCTATTCTAGACGTGGTCCACTTCGACCAACACACTATTCTTGACTTAGATCCATATCCTCCTCAAAGGTCTAAACCTATTTCTGACCCACTTAACGAAAGTTCTATGTTTATAACGACTTATAGTACAAACAGTAGGGATTGTCTTGAGATTTTATATAAAAATTGGGTGGTACTTATGACTGATCAGGGTCTGTGTCAGAAATTAAGGATCAAACCTAAAGTGATTTTTAGGAGAGCGAAAAACTTAAAAGACTTGAGTGTCAAAAGAGACCTATAAGTAGAGTAGTGGGTATGTATAAATGTCAAAGTTGCAATTTTTGCAAGTATATTACAGAATCTAATAGGTTCAAACTTGAAGACTATACTTACAACTTGAAATATAGGGTCAATTACAACTCGAAAATGGTGGTCTACCTGGCTCAGTATGAAAGTTGTCTTGCATTTTATGTAGGCAAGACGGAGCATCGTCTCCGAGACCGCATTTACGAGCATTCTTATTCAATTAGAAAAAATAAACATGACAATGCTCTAGCAAAACATATCTCTCTTTTTCCCAACCATTCCTTCAAATTCATGGTCATCGACCAGGTTATAGCAAGTGAAAGAGGTGGTCCAACAGGTTTTAAATTAGAGGAATTAGAACTGCTTTGGCAGATTAGACTTAATGCCTTTAATGCCCCTGGTCTTAATGAAAACTGCTCAATAAGCAGTATTTTGAAAATCAAGAGTTTATGTAGATGACAAGTTTGTCTGTACAGGTCTATTTTTAGTAAACTTTTCATCCTGGTAAATGTTTGTGTGCTTATTAATTTTCTAGTGTTTTAGGTTTTTATTTACCTAAGTCTTTTACGATGTCACTATTTTTAAATATGTTTAAAAATTTGTAATTTTTTATTGTTTCTTATAGTTAATGTTATATAATTACATTTTTGTTTTTAGTTTTTCTGAAGTCAAAGCTATATTAATCTAATAGGCATGGTTTTGATAAAATAGTTTTAGCAACATACGCCTAACGCATCACTTCTTGTTGCTGTTATGAATTTGTGCCTGCCTTTTTAAAAAATAGCACGTAGTAGTTCATTGCTTAATTGTTTAATTGCTTTTTGCTTGTTGATTGGGTTCTCCTTGTAACTGTGTGTATATATAGCAAGCCTTTTTTAGAAGTAATTGTCTGAAGAAGTCTGTGTCATTAAACCAGACGAAAAGTGCTTTATTTTAACAAACTTCAATAAATTTTCTTATATTTTTGGTTGTTCGAAGTACCGTTTTTCCTGCACCATTTCAGCTGTGTTGGTTTACTAGTTCGTGTTTAATTTACTTGTCTTCTTAATACTAGGAATATGCAATGACTTCCTCCTGTTGAACCTACCTAACCATTAACAACTTCTTAAATCTTTCTATTACTATAACCGACAAAACCTGCATTTCACTCTTCATCATCTAAATATGCGCACCTTTAAAACATCCCATACCCCAAATTTACCACTCCCCTTCCTTATACTTATATTATTAACCTACTTTACATCTTACCAAGCACAGCTCCCTGCTACTTTATCTATTATCAAAAGACACATGATTACAGTGTAACTACTTTTCTCTACCCCTACCTGTACAAATTCTCTACTCATCACCACTCCCTTATCTTCACCTCGCTATCCTACCCCCACTACCACTTTACATAACCTACCATCTCCTCCCCATTTATACTAATTTAGCCTAATCTCTCTCTCTCCCCCTTTATAGTTGCAATTAAACTAAACACATTACTTTTCCTCACTACTACTGTGAATTGCCAAAAGGACTCACTGCAGAATTATTTAGTATTTTACTTTGCTTTTTCTCACTTCCATGGTGGTGCAGAGGTAGCGTTGTTGCCTCACAGCAAGAGGTTCTCCCGTTTGATTCTCAGCTTGGGTTGGTAGTGCCTTCTGTGTGGAGTCTGCATGTCCTCCCTGCGGTCAAGTGGGCATTCGAAAGACATGCATTGAATGGGCATGCCTTCGTTAAAGGTTGGGCGTTGGGCTGGCAACTCGACACCATAAAAACCAACTGCCAATCGTTAGTGGACCGGAGTTCCGCTGTGGCGACCCCTAACTGGGAAAAGCTGAAAGACAAACAACAACAACATTTTACTTTGCTTTTTCTCATTGTTCTCTTTGTAACATATTTTTGGTATGTCGCTGTGCCTTACAGTATTGTTGAAAATTTTTGAAATGTGTCATTTTCAGTTGTTTTTATGCAATGTCTTTGAATTTTTTCTTATTTTCTCTATTAAATGAAGCTTTTCTCCCTGGGCCTCTAGTGAAAATGGGCTCTTGTGACCCAGTCAGACTTTCCCAGTAAATAAATGTCAATCAATCAATCAACCAATCAATCAATCAATCACTGTCCTACAGTGGCCAATTGTCTACAGGTGGCTTTGGAGCACCACGTAAGAAACACATGCACTTAGGCAGTTAAATCCTATGGCCTGTGTCCCTGATCAAATTGGTGAAGCCTACATTATCAGATTTGATGAAAAGAATGTTCAAAGGATCTTTTTTTTAACTTAAAGTTTTTAAAAACCCTGCAAAGTCTGAATATATGTTACATTTCTTTTTCTCTTCTTTAAATATTGGACTGCAATGTAAGTATTTAAGGTACATTAACATTGTGAGATGTAGGATGAAATTATTATGTAACCAAAACAATCTAAACACCATATTTATTACCTGCTATAGCTCATAAAAGGTTAGAGATGGCAGTTGCAAAATCAATGCATTAATGCTTCTTGAATTTATTGATTTGGTATTACCTGCAAAGTTCAAAAAATGTATTGTTCAATAACAAAATTCACTACGGGGCTCCTATTCAGACCTGATGGAATTCAGCTTAAGTTGGCACACACTATAGCAATCCAGAGTTACTTTTCAAAAGTTCACTTTATTGATTCAACATTAAAACAACTAGTGCTTTGGCTAAAATAACAACTAACTCTTTGGCTAAAACATTAAAGCAACTAATATCTCAACTAGAAGGCATTCTTAGCAGAGCAGCTACTTTTTAATTTTGATGCAATGAAGTGAACTTTTGCATAGTTATTTTGGATTCATATTCTGTATGTTATATTTGAAAAAAATATATATGTATGTTATTATGTCTTTTAATTCTATAAGCTGAGAGTCCAGTCTAAGTCAATTTAAGAAACATTAGCAGTGATGTTAGACACAGGTAAACAAAATGTGTACATAAAACAATGTGAATGCTGCATTTTTTACTTGAAGAAGCTCATATGAAACTGGAGCTGAGAGTTTTTAACCACATAATGTCTTCCAAATTTACTGCAAAATTCAAAAATATGTTACTCTTTTTAGTTTACACCATTTATCAATGATAGTATATTTTAGAAGTAAGGGTATAAACAACAGTGCTATGGCTTATGTTCAAGAAATTAATGCAAAGCTAACATTTAATAGCATCACTCTATTTGTTTGAAATAACTTACTGACATTACCATGGTCTTTAAGAAGTGTATGTTTTAAATATGTAATAAATTGTATGCCCTGTCTTGGTTAGGTTTACAACTATGTTTTAGACTGAAATGACCCGAGCAGCTAAGAAAGATTATTCAAAATGATTACTTTGGAAATAGGGAAATTTAAATTATTTTATATGGTAGCCATAGATACAATAACTATGTAAAAAAATCTTGAGAGTTGCTTGATGATATTAATGCATTGATAGCTGTGAAACCTTGTTAAATACATTTGTGGAGACAAAAGCAAAAGTTGGATAAAGAATGCAAGATGGCTTAGCTGATTGGAATAAATGGTGAGATAGTATGACACGTTACTCTGAATGGATATCAGTACTAAAAAAGAAAAAAAATAATAATGAATAAAAATATAAAGAAAGATTTTTTTTAAATAATTATTTTTTATTGAGTTGCTTTAAAAAAGTAAAAAATAAGGAAGGAGAGTGAAAACTTTTCAAAAGAAACCAAGCTAATTTCAGAAAAGCATTTGAGGCTGGTTTTGCTGATTGCTGCTACTTCTTCTGGTGCCTCATTACCAGAATCAGCAAAACCAACCTCCATTGCTTTTCTGAAATCAGCTTGGTTTTTTTCGCTGTCTTGCGAGAGCTTGACAGAACCACAGAAGGACAGAGAGAGACAGAGTCACAAACCCAACTTCAATAAAAAGCGTTCTAAAAATGAGAAAACTTGATATATAATATCCTGAGTACAAGTTACAGTTATAGTGCATTATTGACCATAAAGTGGTACTTGTAATGAAAATGGGTATTTCCCTGGTGAAGGCATTTAGTAGAACAGAGGCATGAATAATCTGGGGGAAGCATTTGTCTGAACAATGTAGAATGATAAGGAGCAAATTAGATGATTGAATTGATGGAGGTAGGAGTTGCAAGAGTAAGAAAAATAACAGAATGCACGTCAATGGTATGCATTGTGGCATCATACACACTTTTAAAGTAAAATAATAAAGAGAACGATTAATACTACCTATGTAGATCAGAGCATGGCACTGGGAGGAGGAATTAAAAACAAAGGGAGAACAATTTGGCGGCCATGACAGAGTGGGTTACAGCCTATATTATCTCAGAGCATACCTCTCAACTGTCCAGATTTTCGCAGAATGTCCACATTTTTTCCTCATATTTTTGGTCTATTCCTCATAAAATGTGTGTTTTTTGGGCAAATCTTTGAGGGCTAAAGTCACTAAATATTATACTAAGTAATGACAGACATTCAAGTGCCTGACTTCATGTCCTTCAGAAAATGCACAATAATGTAAAACCTCTTATTCTAGCAACTTTTTAAGTTGATAGGAGCAGTATTTAAAATCTGTCTCTAGTTTTGAGCCTTTGTCCCCCATTATTTTTGGCTTTGTCCTCTTGCTCTTGAGAGGTATGTCTCAGGGAACTAATATTGATAAAAGATTACCTAATACTGAGTGAAGGTCTTTGAAAAAAATTAAGTGCAGTGGACGATAATTTAAGGTCACAATAGCATGTAGGTTGATTTTGGAGAAGTATGATAAGAACAACTTGGGAGAGCACTGTTTAAGGATCAAATAACATTGCATGTGTTTCAAATGCTTCATATTACACACACGCGCACGCACACACACACACACACACACACACACACACACACACACACACACACACACACACACACACACACACACACACACACACACACACACACACACATATATATATATATATATATATATATATATATGTGTGTGTGTGTGTGTGTTTAATAAGGTGTTTTGTGGAGGCATTTTTAATTACAAAAGCATTTGCAGTTAACTAGCTTTCATTTTACCTACAGTGGAATAATAATGTGTGAATAGTAAGAAAATGATTACTGCTGAGGGAATGCGAAGGAATAGAAGTAGTTTGATTTGTTGGGATGTAAAAGCACCTGTCCAGCTTTCATTTAATTGGGAGGAGAACACATATAAGATGTGTGTAAGCGAAGTTCATTACTATATTATAGAAAAGGTCAACTGGAATATTTAACTGAATATATGAATCAGTTTGACCCTAAGAACAGTATTGCACCACTGGAACATCAGAGGTGCTGTTATAGAATTTATAATTATGAGTTAGTGAGTGAGATGTAGAACTCAGAATTATGTATTAATGCTTATAGGTTCATAGGTGTATACTAGACTAATGACCACTGAGGCCTTTTTAAGCATAGCCAGCCATCCCAAATCTTTGACAAGTTCTGTTATCCTTGATAAATGTAAGCAAGGGGTTGGTAGATGAATCGTTTACAAACAGGGGCTTGGGAGATGAACCATTTACAGGCTATCTGTATCCATTAGTAACATAGGTGCCAAACCATCCTGTTCCCCATCCTATTGTCCAAGTTACACTTGAATTGAGTTAAGGAGGAACTCTGCTTCACATGTATAAGAGCCTGTTCCAGAGAAAGGGTAGTCTCTGGGATACATACCTGTCTCTCCATCAGGTCCTGTTTATATTAGGGACAAGGTTTAAGTCTTTAGAATGAGTAATTCTGGTGCTGCTTTTTTTGTGGAAATGCAGGAGGTCTATCAGGGTGATAGGGCTTTCAGGTGGTCTGCATAGTACGTTACTTATACCCTGTATTCTTTTAGTGATGATCTCTGTGGATTTTCCAGTTGTTGAATGTACCTGGTTAGGTACAGACCAAAAGGGGCAATGTACTCAGTGATAGGTCTGATGAATGCTGAATACAGTGGAACAATGACCTCCTTGGATATGCTATTCCTTTGTTTATAAGTTACACAACATAGAATAATTTCCTCTCAACTGTAGAAAAAAGATGGTCAAAGGCTGGATTACTGTCTTTGTGTGTCCCCAGGTTCCTGACTACTGAGTCAATTCTTAGGGGTATGTTGTCAATATGATAGCTACCAGGGTTGGATGACTTCCTGAAGGATACTATTATGCATTTTTTGGAATTTAATTTTAGTCCATGGCTCTGACAGATGTTATTTGTCTGTGTTAGCCCTTCCTTTAGAACATTAGTGTTAGTGGGAGAGTCTATGACTACTCCTAATTTGCAATCATCTACAAATTTGGTCAGCCAGAGGCCATTGGCATTGACCTCGACTTCAGAGAAGTAAAAGCCAAAAAAGAACAGTCCCAGGACTGATCCCTGAAGGACTCTGCTTGTGACTGGCCGCTTTGTGGAGGTGAACTCCCCAATTTTAACTTCCTCAGTCCTATTTGTGAGCCAGATGGCTATTCACCAGGTGGCATAAGGGTTTAGACCTAACCTCCTGACTTTGTCAGCAATGCCTGAGTGGGGTATTGTGTGCCTTGGCCAGGTCAAGGTATGATCATTTTGCCAATGTCCCTTGCCTTGGTGACTTTCTCAAAGAAGTCCACCAGATTGAGCAGGCATGACCTGCCCTTGATAAAACTAAACTGGGTTTTTCAGTGCTACATCATTATTGATCATTTCTATGGTGATTATTTTCATGGCTTTGCATGTGAGACTAATACGATTTATGGGTCTGTAGTTTCCAGGGTTTTTAGATGACCTGCCGTTGTGCAGAGAGATGATGGTTGCTGTTCTCCATTAGTGAGGCACAAAGCCTGTTTGTAGACTATGGTTAAATATTGATTCCAGAAAGCCTCATAGCCTCATGCTATTTAGAAGGCAGACGGAGATATTAACAGGACACATTGGTGCAATGTTCTTAGCCTTAGCGAAAGGACTGAAAACCTGTTCATTAGTGGTAGTGGGGAGTTATATTTGATAAGATTTCCTGAGGGGAGACTGGGAGAGAGGGGTAATGCTACAGATGAATTTATCTACCAGTAGGTTTGTTATATCTTCTGGATCAGTATAAGTGGCTCCATTTACAATGAGCTCTTCACAGAACTGTGTATTGCCCTTAAGGTTGTGGACATAGCTAAAGAATGTTTTGTGGTTGTTGTTGGCCTGGGAGACCAAATTTACCTTAAATGTGGCTTTAGTAGACTTTACTTTCCTCTGAGTTGTTTGTTTATTTTGATGACAGCACTTTTTATCCTGCTGGGTGCTACACCTCCTAATTTTTGCCATGATTTTCTTCCTTCTGTTATACAGCTCACTGATGTGATTCTACGAGGATGGTTTGTTTTTGAGTTAGTTCTATACTTATTCCTGCTGGGTACAGCTGCCTCTCTGCAGCTATGAATATGCTTGTATATGGTTTCTGTGAACAGTTCTGTGTAGGCAGCAGTGTTCTCAGAGTTTAGTGTGCTTCAAATTTTGTCAGATTATCACTTAGTGTAGGAAGTTAGCTTTAGAGTAGTTCCCGAACATTCCAGCATTAGCTGGGGTTTGGGGTTTTATTTTTACTTCAAAGGAGACTGTTTTGTGTCTGACCTTACCAGAAAGGAAATTACACTAGGGGGTGTGCAGTGCTGTCTCCTATTAGCGAGGACCAGATCCAATATGTTTAATTGGATGTCAGTAGGTAAAGGAGACTGTATATATTTGTACATTTATTCTTTTGTGGACTTGTTTCTATGACAGTGATAAGACTATTTGTTATTAAAAAGAAAATTCCACTGATGTTCTTATGAAAAGTCAGAAAAGGTTCCTTGAAATGTTGTTGTTGGTTTTTCCCGGTTAATGGTCGCCACAGCGGAACTCTGGTCCACTAATGATTGGCAGTAGATTTTCACGAACGCCGAGGTGCCAGCTCGATGTTCAAACTTCAACGAAGGCACGCCCATTTACACATGTCTTTCGAATGCCCACCCCACCATGGGGAGGACATGCAGACTCCACACAGAAGGCACTCCCGCCAGGAATCAAACGGGAGAACCTCTTACTGTGAGGCAACAACACTACCGCTGCACCCCCACGGAAGTACTAATAAAGGTAAAAATCCCCTGCTGTTGAAATAGATGCCATATGCTTCAATAGCACAAAGTTGTTGTTAATGCTATAAACCTGCTGATAATACAGTGCTGTAGAATTCCATATGATACGTTAAGTAGATAAAATAGGAAATGGTGTACGAGTGTCCATCATCTATATAAATGTAAGGAAAATATAACACTTTAGTGTGTGACAAATCCATGTTCCTTGTTGTGTTGTTGGGGATGGAGAGCAGTGAGCAGGCATAAAAACATAAGGTAAAAAGAGATTCTTCTATAAACCTGCTGGGATAATACGGTGCTGTAGAATTGTAGAATTCCATATAGATAAAATAGGAAAATAAAATAAAATACAGTGTCCATCATCTATGGGTACTACATTCAACAATGTGCATGTAACCAGAGTCATAAGCATCCTCATCCAAGAACCTCTGGGAGTGACCTACTTGAGGAAAAACCTAAGCATCCAGTGAAGACATAAATGTAAAGGAAAATATAACACTTAGTGTGACAAAGTGATCCATGTTCCTTGTTGTGGGGAAGGGAGAGATGGAGCAGTTTATGGGCATAAAGGTAAACCAAGAAAAAGCTAGGAGATTATTTCTTATAATTTATAAAAATGTTATTTAACATTTGTTTACCAGGAAAGTCTGACTTGGAACAAAGCCAATTTTCAGGAGAAGCATGGGGAGAAATGCTACAGACGCATGTCTTTGAATTGTGGGAGGGAACCCACACGAATGCAGGGAGGACAAGCAGACTCAGAAGGCACCCCAGCCACGAATCGAACCTAAGAACCTCTTGCTATGAGGTGACAATGCTACTGCTGCACCACTGTGCCATCCGTAAAATAAATTGTGTTTCCAGGATTCAAACCCTGACAGTACATTGTCTGACACTAACTGGATGAATTGCAGTCAGTGATTCACTTAGCATTAAAAACAAAGAAATTAGTGGTCTTAAAACTTCATTGATGAGCTTAGTCACAATATTTTCCAAAAATCATGAAACCCAGGTAGTGTTCCAAAGTAACAAGCCTTTATTCTTTACAGACAAGTGATCCTCAGTAACAAAAAATCTGAAATATTTTAACAATGTTAAGCATATCAGCTATTGTATATTTAAAAGTAGGTGTGGAAAATGTACATTTTGTTTAATTTTAAACCAGCCTATTCAAGGCAAACAGTATAAACAGGGCCATAAAAGTGCATTTTATAATAGAAAGTTGTATAAACTCTTACCATAACCATAGATGTCCTTCTCTTCCATGTTGCAGTATTCTACTGTTGGGTTTACCCTTCTTCTGATCAGGTTGTCCGGCCAGGTTTCCAAAGATTTTCAGTCTCTCTTGGTGCATCGGATGACGTGGAGGCAGGAATGTGGGCCATAAAGGTGATGCCTGCATGGACCAGCCCTCAGAACCTAGATAGAAGCCCCAGACAGAGCCAGCCCTGGAGGGCATAGCCTGTCCAGAAGCTGAGGAGAACAAATTTAAGAGTATGAGGGGGAAGGTGAGGGGAAGGAATACTGCAATGTGGAAGAGAAGGACATCTATGCTTATGATAAGATTTTACACAACTTTCCTATGTTCTTCTATTCCAATGTTGCAGTATTCTACTAGTGGGTGAGTACCAAAGCTCACTATTGACTGGGAGGTGGCCTGGAAGTAGACTCCAGGAATCCATACAGGATAGCCCTGGAAAACCCTGCCCTGGCCTTGGAGATATGGTTCAGTTTGTAGTGTCTGGTGAAGGTGTGTACAGAGGGCTAGGTAGCTGCCTCCAAAATGGAATTAGTGTCTAGGCCTTTAAAGAAGGCTCCAGAAGAGGCCATAGCTCTTGTGGAATGGGCCTGGACATTGCCTTGCAAGGTCTTCCCATGGTGTGAGTAGCAAAAAGAAATAGCCCTGGAAATCCAGGATGAAATTGTCTGCTTACCCACCACTTTCCCCAGAGCCCCAGGGTGAAAGGAAACAAACAGTTGGTCTAATTTGCGAAAAGGTCTGGTTTTATGCAAATAAAATCTGAGTTGTCTTTGCACATCTAGGGAATGAAGGATTCTCTCACTATCTCCCTGTGGGTTAGGGAAGAAGGTAGGCAGGTGGATAGCCTGATTCAAGGAAGGTCATTGACCACCTTGGGAATGAAGGAAGGGTTTGTCCTAAGGGTGACCCTGTCCATATGAAAAAACGGAAAAGAAGGTGTAGCCATAAGGGGTTGAAGCTCTGAGACCCTTCTGGCTGAGGTCAAAGCTACTAGCAGTACAGTTTTCCATATGCAAAACTTTATGGGGGCCCTGTCAACTGGTTTGAAGGGTGCCAGAGTGAGTTTTTCTAACACATAATTAAGATTCCAGGGAGGGGGAGATAGTTTCCTGGGTGGTCTTAGGTGCAGAACACCCTTGAGAAAAAGTTTGGCTTGGAGACTGGATGCCAGCAGAGGGTTCATAGACAGGCAGGCAGAGATGGCAGATAGGTGTGCTTTTAGAGAGTAGTAGGACAAACCTGACTGTAAGAGTTCACACAGGTAAGAAAGAATCAGGGGAATATCGCTGTCCAGTGGATCCATCTGTCTTTTATGACACCAGATAGAAAACCTTTTCCATTTGGAGATATAAGATTTTCTTGTGTTGGGTTTCCTGGCTTCCTGTAGGACTGAAAGCACACCTTCATTGTACAGGTGTCTGAAAGGGATCAGAATCCTATCTGCCAAAGGATGAGGTGCAGAGACTGCCACTGTGGGTGTATCTGTGTCCCCTTGTGCTTTGTGAGTAAGTCCACTGAAGGGGGTAACTTGTAGTGATTGCCCTTGGACAGATGAAGAAGTAGAGGGAACCAGTGCTGCCTTGGCCAGCAGAGAGTCATCAACAAGATTTTTGGTAAGTCTTGCTGAATTTTCAGTAGGACTCTCTGGATTAATGGGAAGGGGGGATGCATACAGGAATCTCCTCTTCCATGATATTGAGAAGGCACCTGTTTGTAATGCCTTCAGTGGAGTTGCCTGTTTGTGGAGGAGGCAACAGGTCTATCTGTGGAATACCCCACCTGGGGACCAGATTTAGAAACAGATCTCTTGACAGCATCCATTCATGGCTGTCTGATTTAGTTCTGCTTAGTGAATCTGCCATGAGTTGTGCTTGGATGGGATTTAGCCTGCCTGGAGGGTGATTCCCAGGGAGGTAGCCAGCTCCCATACCTGCAGAGCTAGGCTGCATAGGAAGTAGGACTTGGTCCCTCCTTGCTTGTTGAAGTGCCACATGACTGTGGTGTTGTCTGTGAAGATCTTTAGGAGGAACTGCTGGAGGTAGGGTTGGAAGGCCTGCAGGGCAAGGAGAATAGCTTTTATTTCCCTGAGATTTATGTGCTCTTGTTTATGTCTGTCTGTCCACAAGCCTTGCACTATCCCTGGGCCCAGAGTTGCCCCCCCAGCCCAGATCCAAGGCATGTGCATGATCTGTAAGGAGGGAGGCATTTGCAGGGGTAGTCCTGGATTCTAGGCTACCTCAGCTAGCCACCATTTCAATTCTTGGTCGAGACAGGGGAGGAGTGGGATCCTGAACTCGTGAGAGTAGGAGTGCTGGGTCCAGACTGAGTGAAGGTACCACTGAAATTTCCTCATGCGTAACCTCACTAGGGGTAGCATGGGGATAGTGGCTGCCATGTACCCAAGTAGTCTCAGGAATTGCCTGGTAGACAGTACAGATGAATGAAGGGCAGAGAGAAGGTGGGGGGAGAGAGATATTAATTGTTCCCCCAGAAGGGAGGCCATCATGATGTCTGTCCTGATTCTGCATCCCAAGAAGACACTGTCCTGTGCTGGACTGAGTTGAGAGTTTGGGAAATTTATCAGGAACCCTAGAGACTACAGCAGGAGCAGGAGGTCTTTCAAGTGACGGAGGAGGGTTTCTCCATCTGCTGCCAGAACTAAAAGGTCATCTAGGTACGGGAATATTTGTATTCCCTTGGTCCTGCAATAGGCAGTCACTGGAGCCAGACATTTTGTGAATACCCTTGGGGCCGTGGAGAGCCCAAAAGGCAAGGTACAGAACTGAAAGTGAGAAGAGCCTGCTAGGAATCTGAGATATTTCCTGAATGCAGGCTTTATGGGGATGTGGAGGTAGGCCTCCTTTATGTCCAGGGTTGCCATGAACGCCTGAGGAAGAATGAGGGGGAAGAGTGTGGGCAAGATGAGCATCCTGAAGGAGGGTACCTTTAAGAAGAGGTTGAGGCAGGAGAGGTCTAAGGTAGGTCTCCATGGTCCTTTCTTCCTTGGGACCAGAAATATTCTGGAGTAGAATTCTTTCCCTTGAGAATGAGAGGGTACTGATTCTATTGTGCCTTGAAGCAGCAGGTTGTTTAAGACCTGATGGAGAAGGGGCAGTTGGGATGCAGGTGGTTGTGGCATGGTCAGTCTTGGAGGAGGAGAGAGACAAGTCATAAAATAGCCCTGCCACAGGATGGACAAAACCCACTTGTCTGATGTGATGAGGAATCACGTAAGGAGATAGTGTGTGAGAGAGGCGGATGGACAAAGGAAGGGAGGGAGGTGGTGAGGGAAGAGGTTGTGGCAGGCAGCCAGACACTGCCTGTCCTGTCAGGAAAGGGAGGCCTCTGGTTAGAGGACTGAGGCGTTCTAGGTTGAGTGGACTGTCTTGTGGTGGGTCTTCTAGACCTAGAACGGGCTGAAGGCCTGGAGGTCTTTCTTATAAATTGTGTCTTAGTCGGGTAGTTCCTCTGGAATGTAGGGATAGGGGAGACTAGGAGATGCTTGAAGTTCTGTACTTCCTTCCCTTTTTGTTGCAGAGACTTAAAAAGGTCAGGCACTTTAGCACCAAAGAGGGCTGAGTGGTCCAGGGAGGCATCCAGAAGCTTGGCGCTGACGTCATCAGGGAGGGGCTGCAGGAGCAGCCAGGAATATCTCCTTAACATGGATGCTGATACAGTTGACCTAGCTGAGGCTTCAGCTGCACTATATCCACACCTAAGGGATTGCTTGTTCAGCTGATTTTAATCAGCTGTGGCATTTGTATTTCCGGCACCACGGCCCTAGGATATTTATTGCAGCTGTTGCGAGGTCTCTTTGTCTGAAGAAGTCCCACAACTAGGTGAGACAAAAAGTGCTTAACCTGTACCCACATTTATTTTATTTTATGTATTTTGTATTAAACCAGGCTTTTAAATCTAATGATACAGTTACTCTGTGTTTTTGGGTGTGTGGTACTCTGCAGGTTGCAGCTACTTGTCTCAGTTGTTTCACCTGAAAGATGAGCCCTAGCAAGGAAGAAAGGGATGCTTTAGCAGCACAGTCAGGGATGTCATTCAACTCCTTGGAGGCTTTGTCCAGCAGAGCAAGACAGTTTTTAGCCATGTGAGACTGGTAATTTGTTACCCTAAAAGCTAGGGTGGCAGAGGTGTAAATCTTCTTTCCCCACCTCTCCATAGCCTTGCTGTCCTTATCTGCAGGGAGGACAGTGCTGGTAGGCAGGAGCTTGGATGCCCTGTCAGTAGAAATTGAGATAGTGGCAGGGTCTGCTGGAGGGCACTTGAGCAAGAATTTGTCTGAGTCAGGGACTCTGTATAATCTATCCACCCTGCGAGGAGCAGGTGGTTGGAAATCTGGATTAATGTATGCTGCAGCAAATGCATCCAGGAAGGAATGTTGAACAGGTGGAATTGGCAAAGGGTTAGGAGAATCCATCTGTATGAGTTCATAAAATCTCTTTTGCTGCTCAGTCATGTCTGAGCATTTCCACTTGAAGAGGTCTCTCATCAGGTTAACCATGTCACTGAAGGTTGTCTTCCACTGGGGAATCAGGCTCTGCAGAGGCTTTCTCAGAAGATCCACATCCCATGGGGGATGACATCTGGGAAGAGTAGGACAGGGAGTCATCTAAAGAGTCATACAACTCCTCCTCTGCTGGCTAACTCACAGTCCTTTCAGAAATGGAAGGCCTAGGATTTAGAAGAGGTCTAACAGCCGGTGCAGCTTCAGTGGAAGGCCTAAGGGCCATGAAGGTGTTGTATAAACTTTGACTAAAGGCCTGCCAATTGGGTAAGGATTCAGGCTCTGGAGAAAGATGTCAAGTCTTTTGTTTCTTTTTAGAAGGCCTAGCAGGCGTCTGGCTGGTAGTAGGCCTAGGGGAAATCAGTGGGACGGCGGAGGTTGAATGCAAAGCACATATCGAAGGCACTGGCCCCCCCAGCATCTGTAACAGGTGCCAGTAAGTCCTCCCCTGACGTGTCATCCACTCTAGATTGTGCGGCCTCCTGTAAGGTACCTGCTGTATCTGCTGTGGTGGAAGCTGGGTCTTCAGCCAAGCTGACGATGGCTACAGGCTGAGAAGTGGCAGAGGGAGGCGCAGTGGAAGTAGTAGGCTGCATGGACTTGGCCCTCTTCCATGGCAGTTCAGACGAGGTGTCAGAGCTGGTCTCCATACCTAGTGCGATCTGTCTTAAACTCTGATTCTCGAGATACAAATTAAGAGACTGTAAATGGCGATGAAGAGTCTTTGGGATGAATGATTGGCAGATGATGCAGTTCTTATAATCATGTTCGCTACCCAAACAGAAAGGACACTAGTTGTGGGTGTCTTTATGGGGAATTTGGTGACCACAGTTGCACTTACTCTTACTGGACATGAACAGACTATAAATTATACAAAAAGGGACTGAAAGAATCCTCAACGGGGTACTTAGCTTTGTTTAGATTCAGATATGACTTCCGCGAGTAGCTGGAACACCTGGAGTACAGCTGGCAGCTGAAAGGTTCTGAGGGCTGGTGCATGCAAACATCAACTTTATGGCCCATGTTCCTGCCTCCACATCAGCTATCTGCTGCACCAAGAGGGACTGAAAATCTTTGGAAACCTGGCCGGACAACCTGATCGGAAGAAGGGTAAACTCAACAGTAGAATACTGCAACATTGCAATAGAAGGACATCAGCAAGTACTCACCCCCACACACTAATACTGATTAGATCACACTAGATCCTAATTAAGGAAAACACTACCTATCTGTTTGCAACCCACATTCCAAACCAGATATTAAGAAAAGCATAAAATACACATAAAAAGACTTTTAACTAAGATTGCTGTCAGTTACCTAATGCAATAAAGCCTTCATCAGGACTCTGACAAGAACTAAAATCAAGAAAAAAAAAACATAGCTATTGAACTATTAACATAAGCTAACTAGAACACTATAAATAAAAAAATATATCTGTCTAATAATATCATCTAGTAAATATCCAGCCATGTGTATTAGTGTGCATAAAAAACTAAGTAATTAACTGCTCAGAAAAAAAATGTCAGTTGTTGTTGTTGTTGTTGTCTTTCGGCTTTTCCTGGTTAGGGGTCGCCACAGCGGAACTCCAGTCCGCTAATGATTGGCAGTAGATTTTCATGAATGCCGAGGTGGCAGCTTGACGTTCAACCTTCAACGAAGGCACTCCCATGTACGCATGTCTTTTGAACGCCCACCCAACCACGGGGAGGACATGCAGACTCCACACAGAAGGCACTCCCCGCACTCCAGCTAAGAATCGAACGGGAGAACCTCTTGATGTGAGGCAACAATGCTACCGCTGCACCACTGCGGAAGTCTACTTTGCAAAAAAAAAACTGTCATGAGAGTTTTCACATTTACAGCCCAAAAACATGTTTATACAGTGTAAACTAGTAGAAAAAACATGCAAAAATACAGAAAACAGTGGATGAAAACTAGTAATGTATAAAAGTGTGCAGGTGTGTGCCTGAATGTCCACCAGTATGGCAAATGGGGGAATTATACCAATACTACATGGTAATAGTGGCATGAAAAAATGTGTGCTTTGAATTTACCATTTAAGTCTCTGTTGTGATGCAAGAAATATAATCAAAGTCGAATTGGGGACGTCAATGGCATTTTGGAGAAAAAAGAATTATGCTGGCAGTCAAAATTAAATGCATTCAGAAAACCAGGACTTAACTTTTATTGCTCTATTAAGGGTGTATTAAATTCATGTAAGATGCCACACAATCTGTAAAGGTTGTTTAGGGAATTTTTGAGGACATATTTTTAGTACTAAAAATATACTGTAAAAATAAAAATTATGTGTAGAATGTGTATAAATGTATATATGTTTAGTTACTTTAACCTCAGTTCTGCTTTGATTAGATTTAAATTCATGAAGGTACAACATGTAAATGCTATGTACACATTGTGATACATTTTGCCATAATGGCACCGATATCAAAAGAGCCCAAGGCACAGACATCATAATGGGGATCAAATGGTTGGAGAGATACATTAGACACCAGGCATATTTATGTAATGTGCCATAATGGCATCAACATTCTAATGAGGATGGGGTGGGGTAGGAGGGGATACGTTAGACCATCAGGGAGCCATACATACATGCTGTAATGGCTGTAAAGTATTATTGCGGTGGGAGGAACCACAAGAGGTTATTAGGGACAGATACAGGGACTGTGGTATGTGTATGTGTGTGTGTTTGACAGAGTGACTGGGAGGACACCACTGTCTACATGAGCAGCAGTTTACTACTGTGATGATATGCTGATCAGCTGGGATCTGCATGCTACAGCAGCAACTGCAGTTCAGGAAACATGCAAACTAGCGAGTAATGATGTTTAACCTTGTCATGGCCAACATGTTTCTGAATCAGAAATGGGCAGGTTGCACTGGAAGGGTTTTTCTAGCACAAGCCATGTGGCTCTTGTAAGATGTTTTATTGAATTGCAGGGTGTGTCTTTGTGTGACAGTGTTAATGGCAGGAGCGTAGTTGTACACTGGCACACTACTGTCATAACATTTTAAATCAAGATTGCGTGCCAGAAGTTTTTAGTTATTTTTTTAATAAACTAATGCACTAATTCCATATTTTCCAGTGACAATCACTAGATTTATAATGTAAGTTAATCATTTGAACATACTTTTTTGTGTATGAAAACTTAGAATGTAAACTGCCATTATATGCAATAAACTTGTTATAAGTTTGTTGAATGTTCCAATAGTTGCATGCCTTTAAACATCAACACTTTAGTCATCATCATTATTAAGGAAAGAGTGACATTATTTGTATTGATCATTAAATGTAAATAAATATACTACTAATTAGTTTTCTTATTGATTATATTTGTTTACCGAGGTAGTCCACTGATCAGTATTGATCAGGGTAGTCCACTGATCAGTATTGATCAGGGTAGTGCATTGATCAGTATTGATCAGGGTAGTGCATTGTTCAATATTTCAGGCTCAGCCCGGGTGAAATATAAAACATTTCACAAACAATAAATACGCACATATAAGCAAATATCGGTAATTCAGACTAATTAAGAAGAAAAAACAAGTATTTGAAAGAAATTTAATTTATGGCAGTTTTGTACCTATCACCATGAGCAGAAACAGACAAATCATAGGCTACTTTTCCTGACAGCTCTAACAGTAACAATTAGTAATAATTTAATTAAAATTGTAATAAAAAGAACACATGCTTGTCAGTGACCAAGTCCTTTTTCTTTGTTATTGGTATTATTTTTATGGAGAATTTGGAGTTGGTTTATGATTAAAATTTCAATAAAAAAGAAAGAAACTAAGAATAAACAAAATTATAACAGTTATCCTGTTATATAAGTCACCATTTACATTATTGTACTATAACTATAAATATTAATAAAAATTGCAATTTTTCTTTAAGAAGAAGCGCTTCACTTCCGGCGCCTTAATGACATCAGAATTACTGGCAGTGTATTCTTCAATGTAAATTACACTCAGTCCAATGTTCTCCATATTGCCAAGTGGGGGAAGGGAAGGAAAAAGAAAAATCAGGTTATAAAAGGGGAATCAAGAAAATGGTCTTTTTATACCTGGGCAGAGTTTGCTGTTGCAAGTCCATGATTGTCCATGTAAGCAACTAGCATGTAGACATACTATCCTATCAGTCTATGTAGATGTCATCTCACATTATATTCTTTTGTGATCCAGGTACTTCTCTTCAGTGTGTCTACTGCTCTCTGATGTTTCAATCAGCCACTTACTCCAGCATTTCTTGATAAGTGAGATCCTTGTCTTCCCTGAAAGCAGTGAATGCCTCCACAAGTGTATTGCAAACCTTCACCCTGCTTGTAAATGCTTTCAGCTTTGCAGGATATAAAGTCAAGCAATGATTCCGTTTCTTTTAGTATTCTAACAACTGACCACACAGCATGGACAAGATGTCATTGTCCTCTGCAGCTGCATCTCTTTTACGGGAATTCTAAAGAAATGTGCTTTCTTTAGCAGTGTTTCCTTTTTCCTTGTCTTGTGTCTTTCGCTTTTCGGGTTAGGTCACCACACAGGCGGAAACTCGGTCCGCTAATGACTAACAGTAGATTTTTATGTATCAAGCAAACTGCCAACTGCACAACCCAGGTACGAAGATCCTGCATGTCTCCACACTCCACACCGACTAAATCTAAAAATCTAGCAGTGCTTGAAAACTGTTCAAAGACACAGCTGTAACAGGGGACTTGGGCTGTTGTCCTTTATGAGCTCTTTTAATATTTATTTATTTATTTATTATGTGGATTTTGCCTCCCTGCCTGGAAATCATCCCCCTCTACCATAGGTCTCATGCCCCATTACTGTCCAGCAAGGCACACCACTGGATAATGTAACAGTGAACCAATAACAGGCTTTTGATTAGGCAGGTATGAAGATTTCCTGTGCCCTACATTGCATCCTGTCTTTACATTACCAGCAGGAACAGGATATATTATTAATCACCTGAAGCTTTGGCTTAAGCCCCCCTGAAAACTGATGACATCAGACATTACAGGCTGAACTAATACTGTTAATTATTCCCCAGGTTGCAGAACTACACGATGACTCTACCCAACATAGATTGCATCATTGTAATGCAATGCTATTGGACATTTGTATGCAGCCCTATCCTTGCCTCTGTTGGCTAACATATGCATCTGTATCACTGCAGGGGCTTGAAATACCTCCCCCCTGCATATGGATACTTCCATAAAAGCACACTGAAAGCTTGCATCCCATTTGCAGAATCTTTTGCTGCCAAATTCTATGCATATGTAAGTAGCTGCATAGATGCATCTATCCCCCCCCCCCCATAGTAAATACAATGCTGAATTTAAAAATAAACATGTGGTGGAACCAAGATATAAACAGCTTCTATAATAAAAGAAAAAAAGCTCACTGCATGTAAAAATAAATGTAACTCTCTAGTTACCAAAAAGATCTTGCTAAACCTAACAAAGAACTCTGGTTCCTGATTAAATCAACTAAAGTTAAATATGAGGTAAAAATAGCCACCCAGGCTAAAGACAACCACAAATCCTTTTTTAACTGTATTAGAAACCTCAGAAACAATGCCCAGCACTGTGAAGAGCTAATAGTATATTATATCACATACTCAGACCCAAAGGCATAGCTAATCTACTAGCAGATAAATTAAGTTCTAATTTCTTCCTGCCCCCACATTCCCAGATCACATACCAGCATCTACATAGCCCTCATATCTTCCAAGAACAAGTCCTCAATGCTCTGTCCAAGGCCAAAAACAATGCTTTTATGAGGTGAGATAACACACAAGGATGCCTGCTGGCCAGCCTGAGACAAGATCTGTCAAACTTCCTAGAAAGTCTATTCAATATCAGCTTCCAAACAGGCTTTATGATGGGTGAATAGAGGACAGCAACAATCACCGCCCTGAGTAAAGGTAGGGCATCAATGGACTCTGATAATTATAGACCTGTTAAGTCTGACCAGCCTCATCTGTAAGGCTATGGAAAGGAACATTATGGAAATAATAAATAAGTGTATAGGCAACCTACGACCTCTTGACCCTTACCAGTTTGGTTTCATCAAATGCAGATACTGACTATTTAATCTGGTTAACTTTTTAAAGAAAGTTGATGAAGCAATGGATGAAGGAAAATTGGTACACAATGCATATATGGACCTCAAAGAGGTGTTCGATCAGCAACATCCCACACTTAGATATAGTTGACAAACTCATCCTAAAAGTTAAAAGTAAATCTGTAAGTAACTCATTGGATAGCAATCTGGTTCACTAATAGACTCCAAGAAGCTATGATGGGCAGCTCTTCCTTCTCCAGAAGACCTGTCACTAGTGGAATGCCCTAGGGTCCAGTCCTCAGTCCATTCCTCCTTCATCATTTACTTCTCAGAGATCAAAGCTGATGTTAAGGGTTTATGGCTGACCGAGTTTGCAGTTGACTGTAAACTTGGATGTAATCATAAACTCTCCAGAAGACAGTATACAATAGCTGGTGTCAAAACCATGGCCTAAAACTAAATGTAACAAAATGTATAATAGTACACTTTGACAAACATAACACCCCTGGGACTATCAAATCGACAATGCATCCTGAAAACTGATCCAGTAGTTAGAGACCTGGAACCCTACGTAGACAATGAGCTGCCCTTCATTCATCATGTGTCCACTTTTGTAGGAAAATCCTTCTGCATTGTATAACTTATTAGTAAGGGTATGGCTTCCTGGTCTAGGGATTTGTTCATTCCACTGTATTTGGCCTATTTCCACTGTATTCAGCACTTACTAAGCTAATCATTAACTATAATGCTCCCTTTGGTATGTACCTGTCCAAACTCTTTACCCAATTTTAATGACCACATTGCTTTCTCACCAAGAAAATCAAGGGCCTAAGTGAAAAAAGCTACAATGACCATCTCAAATCCATATCTTTTTTCTTGGTATCTTACAAGCTGCTGAAGGGATTTCTCTGCCTCATTTACATCAACCAACCCCATCCTTTCAGACTTACTTCACATCCAAAGGCCAGTGGTGGCATAAACACTTGCTCAAGAGAGCTTAATCTCCGCTGCAGCATAAGTAGAACATGTCGGATACTTGTTAACCTCACAAGAAATCTGGACAAAGCAAAAAATAATGGGGTGACAAAAGTCCAAAAATAACGACAGATTTTAAATATTGCTCTTATAAACTTAGAAAGTTGATAGAATAATGTGTTTTGTGTTAGCATGCATTTTCTGAAGGATATGGAGTCTGAAACTTAAATGTATATCATTATTCAGTGACTTCAGTACTTAACAATTTGCCCCCCCCCCCCCAACACACACACACACACACAAATTCTATGAGGAACAGACCAAAAATATGAGGCAAAACTCTGGACAATCTGTGAAAATCTGGACAATTAGAAGGATGGATATGTATCAGACAGAATACCACTTCTATGGAATTGCATTCCTCTCCACATAAGGAGAAGTATGTCTCTTCCTCTATTCGAGTGCAATCTGGGCTAATGGATGGGAAACTACAAATGCACCCCTAGTTTAGCACTGTTGCCTCTTATGGATAGGGGTAACATGTAAATATCTGAGGTCATGGCTCTTCATACCCATAATACAAGGCATATAACCTTCATGGACCTACGTGGCTAGGTTTAAAAAAATCCTCATGGATCAATCACCTAGTAAGTATCTATGAACATTTGTACCTATACTGTGCACTTACCCTTTGTTAGATAGCATAATAATAATAATAATAATGCAATAATCAGACAATTTCCTTCCCATGGTGGACAAGCCAGTATTGGCCACTTATTCCCACTCATCCCTAACTCCTCTAAAATCTGTACCACTAATAGAACTCAGGCCACATGAGTCATAGTCTGGGCTTCATCCCTTTGCACCATGGAGCTAGGTGTATCTTTCACTGGTTATTTTTAAGTCCAGATCAAGCAGCAAAAATCTGTGGGATCCGGTATCTGAGAAAGTAAATCATGTTATTAACATCTGTACCCTCTGCCCATCCAAATGAGCGGATGTTCTTTTCCTGGCTTTCTATTCTTGATCATATACCTTTTTATTTAACTTTTTTTTTTTTTTATTTTTTAGATTTTAGATTTTTAGATTTTAATTACAGTCTGCTCAAGTTGCTATTTTGTGTTCACTGAGACATACTGCTCGGATTTATATTCGGAAAAAGGGCTTTACTAGTCTACCAACTGCTTGAAGCTTATTACCTGTTTAAATTGTTTATTTTTTGTAACCTGCTCGTATTGTTTATTTTTGAAAACCTACCCGTATAGCCATATAAACCAGTCCGCACATTGTGTTGTGATAATGTTTGATTGAAACCATACACTTATGTAATGTGTCTTATTTGTTAAATAGCTGCTCTGATAAAAAAAAAAAAAAAAGGTCCGCTTATTGCTTCTACTGTTAAGCTAACACTCTGATGCTTTCTGATAATGTTTTTCTAACCCTGAGGTTACCAATTGATTTTTTCTCCTTGAACTGATTGCTATCTGCAAAATTAGGTAAACCGGGTGTCACTCGGCTTTTCCTAACACGCCGTGCAGTTTGAGTTCATTTCACCCACCATCGGCACTTAATAAGTGACCATTTCTTCTTTCCTTCTCTCTGCTCACGCCCAAAACCTCTAATTTTACTAGCGACCACTTCCACCTGTACGGCACTAGTGCCCAAAGGACCTACAAGCTCCACGGGTGCTCCTGGTGCTTTTCTATATAGTAATTTCATTTTTCCACCTTAGATAACCTATGCTTGCCTTGGTAAAGCTGCCAGTGCTCAAGAGTTCTGCGAGCTCCGCGAGTACTGATACCAATTCCCGCCTTGGTAAAGCTGCTAGCGCTCAAGAGTTTTGTGAGCTTTGCTAGTACTGCGGGTGCTCTCTCTAGCGGGAAAGTACTGCGGGTGCTCTCTAAACCTTTAACATATTTTATTTTTTCAAGGGAGCTTTTTCAACACAATAATTTTACTATTTCTCCGCAGACTCCATTTTCCCGCCCTTTAGACAACAGTCTTCCCAGAGGAGCCATCCGCTGCTTACCCTGCAGCCTACAACTGTAGACTTGCTCTTCTTTTTTCAATTATCACATTTTCAAGCCACCCAACAACCTCCAAAGCTTGTTGGTTTCACTTTTAACCAAATTGGAACTCCATTAAAATGCCTCGACTGAGGCCAAATAGCTATTCCACCCCTATACTTTTTGAACACTTCTCCTACAAGGCGTCACTCACAACCACCTTAAAGCTTGCCTTTTGATACCTTTTGTTTACGGACACCCCTGCAGGAGCTCAGAGAAACACCTCCCAGCTAATGCTCCCATTAATCATACTTTTGTAACATGGTTGCAAAACATCACTTCCAACTGTTTCTTTCCCACAGTTCCTGACTTTCCTCCTATAGACATTTCATAGAGCCTTATCTATCTGCTTCTAACCAACAACAAATCTTTATCTTACATAAACATAACTCAATGTTTTTGATATCTTCTATCAGAAAATAGTTATATAGGTTAACCTTTTATTGTACAGGGCATCTTAAAGAGCTAAACCTCTTTCAATTAATGTAACAGTAGTTCAGCCACTTATTGAACTGCTGAAATGGACAAAATGCCTAGTAATTTTTGCCATAGAACCTGATAGGTTGTCTGAGGTTGTTTCTATTTTTCTATTTAATAGCTTACTTTTAGCGGTATACTACTTTCATTAACCTTTGTTTTAAATGAATCAGATTGCCTGAACTTGATTCTGTGTTACTATTCCTGTATTTTATCTGATATATTGCATAACTGCATTTTGACTCTAATTGTACTGGATGATAGTAACAAACATAAGGTTTTTCTGCTGCATTTCTCTCCCTGCTTTCTCTTGCATTCTCCCTTAATTGCCTTCCTCTATCTTCACCTCATTTCTCAATAACTGTTTTCTTTTTCTATCCTTACCTTACCATTTCAACTCTCCCTCAAACATACCCTTTCCTAGATCCACCCTCTTTGTCTTCAAGTTTTTCTCCTCCTTATTCTACTCTGCCTCCTACTATCTATATTCCCCCTCTTCCTTTTCTCTCCCTACTTCTTACAATTTTTGCCTCCCTCTATTCCCCTATACTTATTTTTGATTACTTTCCCTCTCTCTCTACAGTAATCCACCCCTGAAGGTCCTGCTCTACCTCCCAAACATTTAGACTATTTCCTGCAAAAGCTCAGTAAGCTCAACTGGTTGCTTTCCATGAAACTGGGCCCTCCTGAAAAGGAACATCGGATTGGAATCACTAAATAATTTTCAATAAATGTATGTAGTCTTATACCTACCTAAGCTTCCTTATTTGTTAGCCAGCTCCTATGTGAGTGTGACACAGCAGCCCACCACAGACCATATAAACTCCCATCTCAGTGGTGCCTACGGCCCCCAACCCATTTTCTGTACCCCTCTGAAGTAGTACCATATAGCCCTTTTGCTTTTCCTTCTACCTTCGAGCCTCTGTCCATTTGCCCTATTCTTTACTCCCTATCACTCTCTGCTTGCCATTCTCTCATTTCTCCACTAGGTGGCAGCACTATTCCTCGCTTGCCTGCTCCTACTCCTTTCAAATCTTTTACTCCAACCTCACCTCTAAACCCTTCAGAAGCCAAACCTCCCCTTATTTTACTCTACTTCCTCACCTCAATAGTCTTCTCTTCTCCCCTATTTACTCAATCCCCACTTACTTACACTCATTTTTCTGCACTTCCTCCAACTTACCTCAGCTCCAACCTGCAGCGGCTGATACTTTTTCAGCTGGACTCTTCTGCCCTGTTGCTCTATCCCGCTCCATTCGCTCACTCCGCTCCCCTACCCTGCCCCCAATTTTCACCCACCCCCAGTGGTCCTACATTTATTACTCATCACATACCCCCTCCAACTTACATCACCCAATCCCATCACTAGATTACTCCACCCACTTTTCCCAAATATACCTCCCCCTCCACCAACTTTACCTTTCAAGCTAAACTCCTTCCCACCCAGCTACCTTACATACTCTATCTAACATACAAACCTTTTTGCTCTTTCACCACTAATCTAAATCTAATCTCTCATTCTACGATGCCTTCAATTCCTACTACAATCCTTGCTCCTACATTACTCCTAGCCTTCATTCTTCTACCACTATACCATTCCACCTCCTATACCAACCTTCACCTAAACCTTCCATATCCACCTCCACCACCATACCCCACTAATCACTACCACAATATCTCTGCCTCTATAACTCCAGTTCACCCCCTCTTTATTAACATTAAAACTCTTCCAAGTCCCAAATAAATTCTACAAACCTAAAGCCACCCCCTACCATCCTACCCCTAACAAACTAAAACATACTAAAACTAACAAACTTGCTCACCTTCTCTCTTTCCTCTGCCTAGCAGGCGACATTCATCCAAACCCTGGACCAAACATGCCTCAAACAAATAAACAAAATTTCAACAACAAACCAAATTGTAAAGATCTCAAATTTCTCACCATCAACGCCCAAAGCTTAACTAATAAAATTACCCTCTTCCATGCCTGGCTAAACCATAATTCACCAGATATTGTAGCCATCTCTGAAACCTGGTTAAAACCACACATAACCAACAATTAATTCCTTCCCCCCGGTTTTCAATCTCTCCGATCCGATCGCATAAATAAAAGAGGTGGTGGTGTAGCACTAATCTACGCTAACCACTTATCGATCACTCCTTTTCCAAATGCTATCCCTTCCTTTCATAATGCTGAACTAGTAGCTGGCCTCCTAAAATTAAATGACCATAAAAGCATCTGCATCATCTCCCTTTACATTCCTCCTGGAAACAACACCACTACCTTGGAAGACATCCTCTCTTGGTCCTCCTTAAACATTAAACATGAAACTTATATTATGGGAGATGTAAATATTAACTGGCATAATCCCACCTTATCTATCAACCTTTTCAATTTCACACACCTTATAACCTATACCACCAGGCCAAACAAAACTAACCTCACAGGCTCCATCCTAGACTGGATCCTGGTATCTCATCCAAACCGAACTTCAACATCTGACATTATTCCAGACCCTCTAGGAGACCACCTCCCTGCCTTCACCTATAGAACAACTTCCTCCTTCTCTCACAAACTGTTACACACTCGCAACTTAACCAACTTTAATCCCTCCACCTTCTCTGACTCCCTCAAATTCACTAACTGCAACCCACTAAAATCCCCACCCCTGGACGAAGCCGTTGATTTCTTCAACACCATATTCCTTACTATCCTGAACTCCCTAGTTCCAATTCATACTAAAAGAGTCAAAGCCAAGACCGCCCCCCTGGCTTACTAAAGAAACCAAAAAAATTATGCAACAAAGAGACACATCCTGGAAAAAATATCTCCAACTTAAACAACCTGAATACTTACTTAAATACAAACAATTACGAAACCTTGCCAAAAAACATGTCATACCAGATAAAAAGTCTCACTACAACCTCTTACAAATAAATCATGCAAAAAACCCCAAACAATTCTGGAATTCTATTAACTCTCTTCTTAAGTCAGGCACAACAAACAACCGTTGCCCTTAAACTAGCAAATCTGACCAAGACATTGCCAATCTATTCAACTCCTTCTTCACCTCTTCTATTGCTGAGCTAACCAAAACCTTCCCCAACAACACCCCCCACCCCCCTCTTCCCATGACTCCACATCCTCACTATCCCCTCCCCTACCTTTGAACTTAAACCTGTAGCCTCCCACTTTATAAAGAAACTTCTCCCCAAACATAAACCTTGCACAAATGCCCCTGACAACATCCCCTACACCTTCTTAAAAATTGCCGCCGACAGTATTGCTTTCCCTATTAGTATCCTGATAAATTGATCCCTTCTCGAATCTTATGTACCCAAACTATGGTGCTCTACCTTTATTCTCCCACTCCACAAAGGTGGCAAAACTTGTAACTTCTTTAACTTCCGCCCCATAGCTATCCTCTCTCCTATATCAAAAATCCTCGAAAAATGCATCCACCTGCAACTCATGCAATTCATAATCAAACACCAGCTGCTTTCTCCTACCCAACACAGTTTCCGCCCTGGATATAATACTAACAGAGCCCTTCTCTCCTTCTTGCACTCTGTCAATTCAGCTCGAGACTCTGGTAACTTAGTTTCATCTGTTCTCTTAGATCTATCCAAAGTTTTCGATACCATCTCCCACTCCCATCTACTAAACCACCTATCCAACCTTAACATCTCCCCTAAAACCCTATCCTGGTTCTCCAGCTACCTCTCTGACAGGTCCTAAGCAGTGAAATGGGGCCAAGCCTCCTCCAGCTTCCTTCCTACCCCCACAGGAGTTCCCCAAGGCTCCATACTTGGCCGACTGCTATTTAACATCTTCATTAATGGCTTCCACAAAGCTATTCCTAATACCAAAAATTGTCCAATACGCAGACGACTCTACTTTGATCTGCTCTGCCCCCAGCCTTAAAGAACTCCAATCTCTAACTCAAACTACCTTCGCAAGCACTGAAAATTGGATGCATCAAAATCACCTCTCACTTAATGCTAACAAAACTAAGATTCTTCTTTTCACCCACTTAAAATTCTCCACCACCGAAAAAAACTCATTTCAAATTTCTTGCCTTAATGACTCCAACATTAACACCGTTCCCTCCGCTAAGCTCCTAGGGGTCACAATCGATGAACACTTAAAATTCAACACCCATATCCAACTTAACATCAAGAAATCCCATGTAAAACTCGGCCTACTATACAGAAATAGTCAATTCCTTTCCCCCTCTACCCGACGTACCTTAGCCACTACATATCTCCTCCCATCTCTTCTATATGGTGCCCCTCTGCTTAGAAATCTATCTTCTACCTTAACCTCTAAACTGGAAGTATGCTACAATAAAATTTCCAAATTTGCCACTAAGGCAACTTCACGCTCTCATCACTGCACATCTCTACAAACCCTAAATTGGCTTGAACTCCCAGTCAACTAGACTATCTCCAAATTGTCTCAGCCCACAAATTAATCTTTCAACCCACCTTCTGCCCCGCACTATCCAATATACTCCAACCTTACACCCCCCCCAGACCTCTTAGATCTTCTAACCAAAACCTCATCTCTATCCACAAACCTAAACACCCAGCCGGTCAACTTCTACTCTCCTTTTCCCTTGCTAAAAAATGGAATGCCCTTCCCTCCACAATGAGGACCTGTGGCACCTACACTCCTTCAAAACTAAACTCCTCTCCTTGCATACTCACCGAAAATGTAACTGCACGCTTCACTCTGTACCTGCCAGGCTCCCCTCTTCGTTCTCACCTGGCTAACCTTCATACCTTCCATATTTGTCTTACATTGCTAATGTAACTAACAATTTCTCCCATCCCTATGCAATTTGCCTATCATCCTCCTGGACTGTTTCCATAATCATCCAATGTTTAATTTGTATGTAAATCAATTTATCTTTTGTAATTGTGTGATTATTATGTCATGTAACATTGTATTATGGAGCTTTTCTCCCCAGGCCTCCACTGAAAATCGGCTTTTAGCCCAGTGGACCTCCCCGGTCACCAAACTGGAATAAATAAATAAATAAATAAATAAATAAATAAATAAACTTCTTGGAGTCAACCAGGAGAAAGCTAATTTCACTTTGCAAGCTGGTGTCAAGGTCAATGATAGTGATTTAAACACTGAAAAATACTGCTTGTTCTCAAGAGTAATGTCTTTTGGTTCTTAGAATTGTAAGCACAGAGGTCAAGATATGGACAGTTTCCAGGATGACTACAGTAGCAGATTTTGATACCTAACTATTTCTAAGGTATTCAGCATGCTTGACAGGCTGATGACCAGTATAGTGTATTTTTTACCCTCAGGAATGTTCATGTGGGTTAAATATGATTTTATGGCACCTTTCTTGCCTTTGTGCAATGATTTACACATTTGAAGTTAATTTCAATTACTAGAAAATGGAGACTATTTAAAACAGGATTTAAACTGCAGTTTTAATAATTTTTTTGCGTCGTCAGTTTCCATAAATACATTTTAGTTCGTCATCAGGACCAAACATCCCTCATCAGATGTTGTAATGAAAAATCAAAGGCATTTGGTCTCAACTGTGATAAAAGGTGTTTTTTCTTAAACAGGCAACATAACTTAGAAAATATTGCTAGAACTATATGTCAAGCAGGCTACACAGAAAACATCCAGGTCCCTAAATGGCGACAACTATAAATGGTAAAGTTTCATCATCACAAAGACCAGCCCTGTGAAACATGCAGTGATTATATGATTATTTGAAATGGGATCTATTCAAATCTGCAGAGATTTTCAAGAGCATCACATAAAGCAATACACAGACCACATAGAGGAGGCATTCATTTGAACAGTAAGCCTTCCGCTAATTTTTGAAGTATCCAAGAACATTTTGCATTCAGCTGCAACACTTTCTGTGAATGACCCCCCCAAAAAAAAAAAAATAGTATGGACATCACAGACAGATAAAACCAAGAGAGAGATGTCAGTAGTTGGATTAGATTATTTTAATTTATTTTATTTTAAGCAACATTGTAATTGTCATTATGTTAGGACATACAACAGATGAACATTTACCAACACCCCTAGATAGTCTATGTCCTGTCAATTCCAGAATTATTACATTAAAGTTGCTCCTTTATTTCCCTGTAAGATTCACATCTATTGAGCAACACTTGACCATCAAACTGGTGAGCCTTGCCAGTGCTCGTGTATTGAAACTATCTGAATATATGGCAGATAACTGCAGTCTTGGTGTTGTTTAGTACTGCACTTGAAAATATTGCATCACTGATGTACATATATTATTATTACTATGGAGGAGATTGTCTTTGGGTAGCCTGCTTCTATCCTTCTCACTGAATGCCTTTTTAGAAAGCACAACAGTCAGACTCAGAAACCACAAAAAAAAAATCAATGGAACATTTTTGTTTATTAATATTTATTTTTTTTTGCCAGATTGTTAATTTAACAATTTGACAATTTCATAACTAATTTGTAATTACCTACCTACACTAATCCAGTATAATTACAACTGGAACCCAAAGTAATGTAAGAGATGCCTACCCATCCATAAATATTCACGCCGTAAACACGGCTGTGTACATTTTGCCTTCTGCATTCGCAAGCAATTTTTTAAACTTTATATTTTTAAAGGTTGCAAAATGCACTTTATTCCTTACAAAAAAACATTTTTGTTGAAAAGAAAAGTTCATTTTGTGCCTTTAAACATGATCCTTAATAAAGAGCTACACAGTAACAAATAATTACTGCATAATGTTAACAGGATGTAAACTGTGTTTTGCTGATAACTTCACCTTCAATACAGAAAAAAAAATTGTGCACGGGTTAAGGAAATGAATTCTTAGAGCTGTAGCAAGATCATTTGGTGTCCTGGATAATGCCTCCACCCCACAACTGACATAAAAATTAACTCTTCAAAAAATGTCAGAGTTGAAGACAAGGAAAAGTGGTATTCAGCCTAGATCCTTTTGCTGCTCATGCCTTGCTAAAGCATGGAACTGTTATTTAGATGAATAATAGAGTATACCTCTTTGGCACATTCTGATTGCCTGACTTAATCCTAATTGTGGCTACTTAAATATGTTTCAGAACTGTTTAAAATGCATGGCTGGCATACTGGCAATCATACCCACCCTAACAGCTTGCATGCAGTGCACCCGCTATCTTTAATCCACTTTTCCTGTGCCTTGGCCTGCTTATTTTATCTATTGTCTTGGCCTTTGGCATGTATATAATGAGCATGCATTTGCCAGTGCTGAATGTTGACATTAACTGATGATGATCTTGTACAATATGATAGAAGGCAAAGAGAAGGAGGGTTATAGTTAGCATACATCATACAAAACCACTGTGAAAACATCACATCAGAGGGGAATCATACTGAGGACAAAAATTAGTTTTATGTTTGTTTTGTTTGTGTGTGAATTCTGCTTGATGCTAAAACATGACTTTTCCCTCTTGATATTAACATAGCAACAGTAGTATGTAGAAGCATTTAACCTTAATACCGAGTTCAGCCAGCAAATGAGTGCATGTCATGTCTTCAGTCATCATAGTTCAGTACTAGGCTAACTGCCCTTGTGGGCTATTTTAAGGCTAGCCAATTACTGCAAGTGAGAATCAAACCTTGCACCTTGTGTTTGCAAGGTAAACACCTTAACCATTATGCCAACCTTGGATGGAATTGTCTGCGGCATTAAAATGATCAGGCAAAGGCCTTTTACAATCTTAAGAAAATCAGAAATTACTTTATTAGAAGCATTGTGCATGTGAACGGCGAATGGAATAATAAGATTGCATTTGAGGGAGCTTTCAGTGGAAATTAAAGAATGTGCGGTTAAAAGTGTGGCGGACAAATACTTTAAAATGAGGCATAAAGGCAAAAATCATTGTTTATAACAGAAACAATGCTACAGAAAACCATGAGACATGAAACATGACATTTGAAAGAAGATGTCCAGTTAAAATTAAAGATTGTGCATTATAGGTTCATAGGTTCATAGGTTCATACTAGGCTATCTGCCCTAGGGCATTTATAAGCCTAGCCAGAATGTGTTTGGCTTTCGCCACCCATTTTAAATTTATTTTTCTATGCCCATTTTCGAGGTTAGTATACTGTGCCTCTGTCTAACAGTGACACAGAAGTGATACCCGGGGTAAACCTACAATCTCCCATCCACTCATCAAGATTCCTCTTGAAGAGAATCAATGAGGGACTCTGCCTAACCTGGACTGGGATTTTATTCCAGAGTGAAGGGAGCCCCTGGGTTATGAATCTGTCCCTCCAGCATGTCCTATTTATTTCAGTGCTGAGGTTCAAGTCTCTCGAGCGTAGCTCAATGGGATTTGGATTTTCTGAGGTGCAGCATGTCCATTAATTCCGGGTTGGACATGGCTTTATACGTCAGGCACAGATCACCTCTGAACAGGCGGTATGCCACTGAGTAGAGCTGGAGTTTCTTTAACCGGGCAGCATATGGCATCTGTTTGAGCCCTTTGATCCTCTTGGTGAAGTACTTTTGGGGTCTTTCCAGTTGCTGCAGGTGTCTGGTAAGGTACATCCCAAAAGGGGCATTGTACTCAATTATGGGCCTGATGAGGGATGAGTAAAGAGGCACGATGATGTCCCCTGATCTAGATGTGAATCCCTTCATGATTAGGTGGGCTATATAAAATGTTTTTCTAACCACTTTGGCCACGTGGTTGTCAAATGAGAGATTGCTATCAACTTGGGTCCCCAGGTCCCTAATTACTTCTTCTGTACTTAATGGATTACCACCTATGTGGTAATCTGTGGGCACTTTGTTTTTGCCAAAGGGGATGACTATACACTTTTTGGCATTTAGCTTGAGGCCATGGCTCTGGCACCAGTTGTCTGTTTCTATGAGGCCCTTTTGGAGGATGCTTGTGTCGGTTTGAGAGTCGATTATGGCGCCCAGTTTGCAGTCATCTGCGAACTTGGTCAGCCACAGTCCTTCCATGTTGGACTGTACCTCCAAGAAATATATACCGAACAAGAGAGGTCCCAGGACTGAGCCTTGTGGGACACCACTTGTAACTGGTTTGTTGTCTGACATGGCTCCAGCAATTCTAACCATGTGGGTTCTGTCCTTGAGCCAGTTTGCAATCCATCTAGTGACATAGGGGTTTATATTTAAGCTGGTGAGCTTATCTATAATGCCCGAGTGGGGTATTGTATTGAAGGCTTTTGCGAGGTCCAGGTAGGCTGTGTGGACCACCTTCCCCTCGTCAATGGCCTTGGTGACTGTTTCAAAGAAATCAACCAGGTTTAAGAGGCAGGATCTGCCCTTAACAAAGCCAAACTGGGTAGGATCCAGTGTTTGTAGGTCCCCAATATCTTTATTTATAAGGTCCATGATGATCCTTTCCATAGCTTTGCAGACCAAGCTAGTCAGGCTTATGGGGTGATAGTTTCCAGGATCTGTTGAGGCACCACCTTTATGGAGAGGGACCACTGTTGCTGTACGCCACTCTTTGGGCACATATCCTGTAGTAAGGCTGAGATTGAATAGTAGTTTTATGTTTGGGTTTAGCTCTTCTTGGAGTTCATGTAGGACGCAGCCCGGGACAACGTCTGGTCCCATTGATGCTGTGTTTTTTGCTTTGGAGAGGGCGGCTCTTACCTGAGCATCTGAGATGTCAGGGGGACAGCACTCTGCTGGGATATATATTTGCCCTTTTGGTGGGGAGGTGGGGGGAGAAGTTTACGCTGAACCTGTCAGCTAGGATATTGGCAATGTCTGTGGGTTCGGTGTATTTTTTGTCATTTTGGACTAATTCTGAGCATATCTGGGGATTACCACCCAGGTTCCTAACATAACTAAAGAAAGCCTTGTGATTATCCTTAGTGCCCTGTGCAATTTTTCTCTCGAAGCTGGCCTTAGACAATTTTTTGTGTGCCCGTAGTTTTTTGCTAATACTGATCAGTGATGCCTTCCCTTTTTGGGATTTTGCTCTATCATTTAGTAGCTTCCTCCTTCTATTGTATAGTTTGTTTATGGCTGGGGTCCACCAGACAGGATGTCTGCCTTTGGAGGATTGGGTCTTGGTTTTATTTGGGATTGCATGATCCATGCATTCCTGAAGGTGTTCATAGAATGTGTTTATAAAGGATTCTGTGGTCTGGGCCGTATTTTCCACAGGCCCAGGGGCTTTGAAGGATTCCACCTCAGTTTTGAGGAGTGTGAAATTTGCTTTAGAGAAGTTTTTCACTGTGGTTTTCTGGGCAGGGTGTGGGGTTGGGATGTGAATATCCAGTGAGATTAGTTTATGGTCTGATCTTACCAGTGAGGGATACACTTCTGGTCTGGAGCATAGAGTCCCCATGTTGGTGATGATCAGGTCCAGTATGTTTTCCCCTCTTGTGGGAGTGGTAACAAGTTGTTCCATAGCATTTGAGTTTATAAATTCTAGGAACCTTTGGGCTAGGGTGTTGGAGCTAGAGTAATGCTCCCAGTCTATGTTTGGGTAGTTGAAGTCACCCAATATAATGGTGTTTGGAGAGACCTTCATATTTTCCAGTGTTCTCAGGAAGGCCGAGTGGGGTTCCTGGGTTTGGGAGGGTGGTCTGTAGCAGGCTATAAACTGGAAGGCAGTTTTACCCACTGTTAGTTGCACATGGATAGTCTCTGATGCTTCGTGCTTTGCCACCAACCTGGAGGTGTGGGTATCTTTGATGAATATCGATACTCCCCCTCCTTTTGTGGTTCGGTCCAACTTTTGGGGCCGAAAAGCATGGTATGAGGTATAACCTGGTAGTGCTGGGGTGCTCTCGGGAGCCCTGAACCAGGTTTCTGTTACTGCACAGATATCGATGTTCTCCATGCTAAGGAGAGTTTCGAGTGCATGCATCTTGAGGTTTAGACTTCTGGCATTGAGTAGCATTACTCTTAGTTTCTTATCCCTTGTGATACCTATGGAGGTGGGTTTGTCTTTTGAGCCTTGCCTAAAAAAGGCACTATAGGGCTAGCAAGAGCCTTTGCCAATATCCGAAAGCCCAGGGGTGACAGGTGCAAGCCATCCCTAGCGAAGCATCGTGGCTTGTCGAGCATATCATCCCAAGCTGACAGGCATTGGATCCCCTTTGAATGACACCAGTACTTAAGCCAATTGTTGAAATTGATCATCTTGTCTTCATATTGTTGCATCATTCTTGGTGAGGGTAAGATGCTACTCAAGGTCAGGGTCATACTGGCCTGGGCTACATGCTCAGAGAGCTCCTTTATGTCTCTTTTCATGTAGTCCAGGGAGGTACGTCTCAGGTCATTCACACCAGCATGGACAATGACTGAGTCATATTTGTACTTGCCTTGGAGTGACCTGAGTGCTTGTGTTATGTGGCTGATCCTAGCGCCCGACAGGCTGCTCACCATGACCCTCTCCTTGTTCAGCCTGGTGAGCAGGACGTCAGTGTGCCTGACGATAGAGTCACCTATTACAAGTGTATCAGGTGTGTTTAGTCTTAAGGGCTGTGACTGTTTGGCACACTGGCTTTGTGAGATATGTGTTGCACGTGTTTTGTTTTGGGGTAGCGGCTGCTTGGGTGTCTGCTTTGGAGGTCTCTGCTTCGGCAGATCTTTATTTAGAGCCTCCAGTATGTTTTGTGTGATTATGTGTTTAGTTTGCTGTCATGGTAGGTCTATGTGAGACTGGAATTGTAGTGAGTGTGGTTTCCTTCTCCTCCTGACTGGTTATGCCAGTACTGAGTTGAGAGAGCTTAGCCTCCAGTTTGGCTATATGGTTGCATCTCTCACATGTGTTGGAATTTGTTGGGAGGAGGAGAGAGTTGTCTGTGTACATGAGGCAGTTGTAACATTGCCTCAAGATTCCCAGATTCACCAGCTGGACCGGAGAGGAGACTGACAACTGACCTTTGGACATGCTAGAATAATATTGGGAATTCCTTAATAATTGAAAACCAGGGCCAGTGGGGAGTGAGGGTGTAGTGCTTTTCATTTTTAGTGCGGACTTATATAATTGATTTAGTGAGCAAGTGCCAGGTAACTTAAGTGCAATGTGTTACAGGTAACTTAAATGCAAAAATGACAAACAGTAACTTTCTTTCAAGTGAAACAAGGAAATAAGTACAGTAAGCAATGCAGATATCACTAGTGATCCACAGAAGCACTGAGAAGCCGAGTATTAGGTGGAATTAGCGTTCCAGGGAAATAACAAGCAAACAAACAACAAGCATATAAACAAAGCTAGATTCAGCAGGCCTGGATCTAGTCTATGCTACAACAAACAAGGTGTACCAATTTCAGTAAGATACAGTTCAAATATTCAGGCACTATAAACCTTTAACCAGAAATTCCCAGCTCAGAAGGGCAGAGTCCAGCCTCTTCTCCCACAAGAGTGCAGACCACAAACCTTCTTAATGTAAAATAACTGGCCTGAAGCCCAAGTGCTTAAACCAGAACTAATACACTTTAAGAATAACAGACACTGGGCTCTCAATCAGCAGTTCCCAACTTAGAAGGATGAAAGCTACCTGTCCTGCCACCACAGTGCATGCCACAAACCTTCCTAATGTAAAACAACTGGTCTGAAGCCCAAGTGCTTAATCCAAAAGACTTAGAATGATAGCTACACTTTAATCAAGTTACTACCAAGCAGTAATAAATACAACTGAATACTTTAGAGAATGCCTGGATTAGTGCTCAAGTTACACAAACAAAGCTAGATCCAGCAGGCCCGAATCCAGTCTATGCCACAGCAAACAAGGCACACCAACTTTAGTAAGAAGCAGTTCAGATATGCATGCACTATAAGCCTTTAACCAGAAATTCCCAGCTCAGAAGGGCAGAGTCCAGCCTCTCCTCCCACAAGAGTGCAGACCACAAACCCTCTTAATGTAAAATAACTGGCCTGAAAGCCCAAGTGCTTAAACCAGAATTAATACACTTTTAGAATAACAGACACTGAGCTCTCAATCAGCAGTTTCCAACCTAGAAGGATGTAAGCTACCTGTTCTGCCACTACAGTGCAGACCACAAAGCCTCTCATTGCAAAACAACTGGTCTGAAGCCCAAGTGTTTAAACCAAAAGGCTTAGAATGAGTTACACCAAGCAGTAATAAATACAATTGAGTACTTTTAAGATGATGCAAAAGTAAAAAAGTAGGTAGAAACACAAGTACAGTAAAAGCAAATTAATTTTTTTTTTTCTGAACAAGTGCTGAGATCAAAGAAACAGATTTGAGTGCTGAAACTGGAAAACTGGCTAGTTATAAGAAAGAAAAACTAAGCTAGAAGGCTTACCTCCAACACAGAAGGGCTTGGGTGCTCAGAAGCCTACAAATAGTCTATACCACTTAACAGGAAAGGCAGGAAACAAGCTTAAATTTTTTTATTTTTTTTTTCTGTTTCCCATATGCTCTCTTTGTACACAGTAGGTGTGCCTGAAATCAGAATATGATCTCACTGCACTCAGTTGAGTGAGCAAATGAGATGGGCCCAGAAGGAGTATCCAAACACAAATTTACAAGAGGGGAGGGCAGTTGCAAGGCCACTAAGATTGGGTGGGACTAACTGAAGAGCAGAGTCAAAACTTCCAGTTCAGTTAATATTCCTTCCACACAGTTAAAATCAATTTAAATACTGTATTTTTTTGGAAAAAAAAGAGCAGATAAAGGTACTTAAATTCTCTTATACGTCCAGTTGACTACAGCAAGTTCTTAGCCGGCCAAAGCTGAGGTTTTTAAGCAGAAAATATTTCACACTGTACCACTTAGATGTAGTTAGTGTCAAAAGAAAGGAAAATGCATATTGTTTAATCAAAATGTTATGCTTTGTGACAGCAGTAATCATTTTGTGAGGGTATATAAGAGATGAGCTCAGTTTGTTATGCAAAATTTACTTACAAGTGAAATTAAGAATGAAAAAAGGTAGTGTTTATGAACACTGTGGGAATGTAAGAAATGCTAGCCAAATTTCCGCTCATTGCACACATAGTGGCTAGACATAAATAAGTGATACTAATGGCAGGTCGTCAATCTTTAAGCTACAAAGAAGAACAGAGTATAATATTTTGTCAGGGTCTACTGTTAAAGCAATGAATTTGCATGACAATGTGTGTAAATCAACTTGTACTTTGCTGACATACTGAGAGCTCAAAGTGATGTTTGTACGTCAGATGCTTGGCAAGTTTTCTACAAAACTGGAGCTCTACGATGTTTTCTTAAGCTGCATGTTTGGAAGAAGTATTGAAGCAACCAAGTATGTGTCATTGTTTGGTATTTATAAAATTTGGCATGGTTAAGTGCCTTCACATTATATGTACAGAAGCAGCTGCATGTTTGTGCTGTTTCCTCAGGAATGTCTCCAGTGTCAGTTTGAATGCTCCTAGAACTCCTTGTTCTAGTAACGTAAAGATAATTTCTATTAATGTTAAAAGTTATTTGTTTATTTTATGTATGTATGTGTGTATGGATGCATGTTTGTATGCATTTTTTATGCATGTATCTATTTATTCATTCATTCATTTATTTATTTAATATGCTTGTTAACTGGCTAAGTGACCCTTTTCAGACATTGCTCAGGGCAACAAGACAGAAACAACACAATTAATCAGTGCAACGAATATAAGCTGAATTTGCAAAGAAAGAGAAACAATCATTACAAAAGTGCAAGTTGAATTTGCAACAAAGCATTTAACAACTATACATTACATATATTTTAGTTGTATATGTGACGCCCGCACCCTGGCCCAGTAATCAAGGAGCCTCAATCCTCACCACTAACACCAGTGAAGGGTGTCTCATATAGGAGGAAAGGATAACAAATACACACAGTAAAGTGCAATTTCCCTTAAGAGCACACAGAGATCACAGTCAGTCCGGGGCTGGTTGCTCCCTTATTCTCCAGGTCCCCAATAAGACTCCCCACTGACACAGCTATCGGGTCCAGATCTCAGCCTAGTGGGCAAGCTAAAACCTCCAGCACCCTCTCTGTCCAACCAGTGCTTCGTGTCTCTGCCCAAGTAGCTGACACACACACACACACACACACACACACACACACACACACACACACACACACACACACATACTTTGAGAAGAGTTTATACAACCACACGGACACTCCTGGGGAAGGCTGGCACAGGTTCTCCAGCTGTGCCCCTTTTTTCCCCAGACTATACGGTAGTACCAGCTGCCACCACCGACTAATATTTATCAGCTACTCAAAGGAACTTAAAAGAGTGACCAATTATTAATGTACAATATTATTATCCAATTGGTAAGTGCAACTAAACAGTCAAGGCTTATTATAGTGACTTGGTACAGGATCACTATATACATGCAATGTAGTATAGAGCTTAAATTATCTCTACACAAAACAGCCACAGTTAAAAAGGTTTAAAAATATTTAATAATAAATAATTAAAAACACAAGACAATACTTTTTACTACATAGTGCTAGTCAAGAGTTCAGAGATCACAGAGAAATACTTAAAATAATTCAGTAGTACAGTTCTGACATCACAGAAAAACACTTAGTCTAATCTTTCTAGTTTCTAGCTATTTCTAAGAAAAAGCACAAGTCTAAAATAAACTTACATATGGAGCAAGAGAGTGCTGGTGAGATGGATGGTCAAGACAAAAATTCTTAATGCTCTCTGATTCTCTTTGTTTTTAAAATCACATTCCTGGTTCACATTACATCATTCTTCACACTTTCCTGGTGTGGTGTTTCCCAGGTAACAGGCTACATTCTTTAGTAAGCTCACACCAGGTCAGGAAGCAAAGCCATTAAGGACATTTATGCATGCAAATTATGGCCATTAACTCTGGCCTTAAAACAATAGCAAGAATTCCTTCATCTAGACCGGCTGGTGCTATGTTTACATCAAAGGGTCACAACATCCTTTACTTGGTCAGCAGAGTGCACTGTTGTTAATTTTTTTTCAGTTCCACATGTAACATTATTTTTACCATTTAAGACAACAAGCCTCTGGTTTACATTAATATTTACAGATGACAGAATTATCTCCAAAATTCTATCTGGCTAGGCTGGCAGCCATCATCTATCTTCACCCAATCTTCACAGTATACACACACTGAAATAATACAGTTAAAAGGGAGCACCATGGACATTATTTAGAAAATATACAGGCAAATCACATTTTTGTTAAAAAGTTCTGAATGAGAATATACAATGGCTGCTGCAATGCAAAGCAAAATATAGTCCGCAGGATTCACTGATTGTAGTTGTAAGGCAGGGCTTTTTTGTAAGCAAAAAGGTGGTGGTACGCATATATTGCATCATTTGGGTCAACCTCCCACCCCGCCCAGTCCCACCCCCTGCCCCACCCTGTCCCGACCTCCCCAAATACTTCTTTTTTTCTGCAAATCCTCTTTCATGAAAAAATAAAATCTTCTCTGTTAATAATGCAACAATTGAAGTCACTTCTCACAGCAAATTATTAAGCATGATAGTGGACAATAATCTTAAATTTTACCTGTAGTCCTGCATTATTCTTGTGCTGATGGGTCCACCTGTCCCAGACAGTTATTTTGTTTTGAAGAGCTCCTGTTATATCCTTTATTCATGGGGTTCCAAATGAAATATCTCAATGTTCAATATATCACATAACTGGTTAAAATCTGAAATTGACAAATCATCAAGTTTACGTGTACTGTGTTGCAAAAATCCCACAGCTGTATTTAGAAACAACTGAAATGAGGGTCTGGCCTGATGGTGAAAGGCCTGGCAAGTTTCTGGACAAAAGGTCAAGGCTTACAGGCAACAGATATCCATAGCAGGGGTCAAGGTGACTGGCAAACAGGTTATGCTCATGGGGAAATATGAATTAATGCAGAGTCCCATCACTTCTATGAGTAACTTTACTTAGAAGTTCTTTGCTTGATGATTGGGAGAGTAAGATAAGTGAATTTGGATCCCCCTTTACATGGTCATGGTCCCTTCCCAGATATTTAGTTTTATACTTTCATCATCATGTGGATTTTATGATAATATTAGATGCCAAGATTCACTTCTCAAGCTTTACTCTCAAGGTGCACCCCTTGACATCCATCACTGAAAAATATTATAAAAAGGTTATGATTGGAGACCAGATCATAATCTTCAATGTTGTAATCATTTTTGTGAATTAGAGTAATATTTAAGAAATTGTCCCTGATTTTCAGCTTTTGTCCCCTCATTACTTGTTTTCTCCAGAATTCTTGATCAAAGAAATTAAGATACATGTCCTCTTTTTCATGCTAAGAATGGGCATCCTCAAGACTTTAGGGTACAGGAAAATGATTGCTTCTGCTGTCTGTATTCATTCTATAGTTGTCTTGGAAGTGGAGAACAGAGGGTAGAATGAGTGTAAGGAGCGGAAAGCACACATATTTGTCAGGAAAGAGTCACAATAATTCACATTGAGACAGACATATAAATGGCACAAATGATGACAATCTCAGATGAAAAGGTGGAGATTTGTAACATACAGTATGATTAGTGAATTATATGAAATGCGAAGAGCCCCAGTCACATGGAAAATTTAAAGCAGTATTCACTCAGTACTGTTTGTTCTCACTTAATTGTCGATTACTGAAGACATCATGTCGCAGATAAGTACTGCATAATATTGTGCTTTACGGAATTTCCAAAATTGAAGAATATCAACTGCAAGTTAATAATGACCTCTACATCCTACAAAAAAAGTTATGTTGTCCCATAAAGCAATCAGTCCTTATTCCTTAAGCTGATGGAGTTATAAAGAAAATTCCAAACTTTGCATATTTTCATCAAATGAAGTCTCCCTAATTCGTTCTTTGCTTTGAGTGTCAATGGCTGATCTTCATCCTCGTAACAGCCACAAATGAACATATCTTGCAGGATCGAAGCATGTGAGTGGAGGGCCAACCAATCATATGAAGAGAAGTGCGGAAACAGTTCTTGTAAGTAAAGAGGCTCTCAATGGAGTAACAATTAGATTAATTTGTAAAAAGCCACGTTTGTACTCACTTGATGAAACTGGAATACAACTAAGAGCATACAATAGTGGCTACAGTTTTTGGACTGTTTTTTAATGAGGTACTGACAGAATCCATAAATTGCATCTGTTTCTGATAACTGTAGTTTTCTACAGATGCCCCTAATTTCCTTTTCACCAAAGGTTAAATAATTATGTACATCCTTGGGCCATTGCTTTTGATCAAATATGCGTGCCTGTTGCGCAAATGTGGCATTGTGACACTCAAGTAGCCTTCTAGACATTGATTCATGAAGTTTTGTGAAAAACACAGTTGGATCAATTGGAGGATAATTTTTGCAATCCTTGCTGTGAAGCAACATACCGCTGAACTGGAGATTTTGCACAGCCATTGCAGTTATCTCGTAATAGTGACCTGGATTTGTTTGCCTTTCTTTGAAAACTTAAGTGAGTATCTGTATCTTTTCATTTGTTTTGTACAAATCGATTTTGTGATCTTGCAATTCCAAGCTTAATTCTGACAGTTCTTGAAGGGAGTCGCCCAATAGGCCAATATCTTGCACAAACTCTGTTGACGTGATTTTTCTTTGCAAACCCTCATACATGCACCTCTCCGTATGATCACATGATGGACATTGTTTGGCTTCCTCAAAATGTTTGACCAGAACTTCGTACTTTTCCCAAATTGCAGACACAGTACTGTAACTTGACGCCACCCATCGTGTGCTTAAAATTCGAACAATTTTTAGCATCTGAGTGTCTAGCTCTTTTGCACACATCTATAATTCTCTGTTATTTTTTGGTGAGGAATGGTATAGCACATACAGCTTATCAAGGAATGCTTTAAAGCTGTTAATGCCCGAAACTTGTTTAATTACATCCCTAAGAGAGAGTTCTAATCTGTGATTCATGCAGTGCCAAAAGATAACTGATGGAAACTTGTCTGTCATTAGCTTCTTAATACCACTTTTACATCCTAGCATAATAGCTGCACCATCACATGCAACACAAATCAAATTACATTTCAAGCAATCCTCTGTTAAACCGTGAGATTTAAGGCACTCAAGCAAAGAATTAAAAATCCCTTCCGATGTTGTGTTTTGTAATTCAGTTAAGTCCAAAAATAAATTTACTGCTGAGTTCATACCGCTGTCAACAAGACAGGTATGAACATAAACAATGAACATTGATTTGTTGCTCAACATCATTGACTTATCAATAATTAATGATATTTTGCTACTGGATGTGACAATCTGTTTTGTAAGAATTTTTCTCATTTCATCGCTTATGTGATTAACAATGTTGATGCATGCATTACTAGAATGAAGAATGCGTCCCATATCAACTCCATTTAGTTGTAAATTAATTTCAGACTCAGAATTATGAAAGCCTTGGTTTTCTTTCTCCACTTTATAGGCAGTAAAAAAAATGTTAATCGTGACAGTTTTTTCTTTTGCCTGGACCTTCAAAACAATCTGCTCTAGAATCTGTCTACTTCTTCAAGAAGCTTTGTGGCAGCTTTGTGACTCACAGATTCCTTGTGGTTGAATATTTTTTTTTCACAGGGTTGTTAATTATTGCTGTCGACTTTCACCAAAGAAAGTTATCAAGTCATTGGTCCATTCCTTTGTAATTCTGAGATCCTTCTTACTCTCTACACCAAGACCCTCCCCCCACACTATGGCACGTTTTTCATCCAAAGTCCAGCAGTCAGGCCAGTCTGTGGCACAAGCAGCCTCATGAATGGCATTACTACATGAAGCAGAAGCAATACTTAGTAAGGATTCCACCTGCATAGCACCATCTGGCTCATCTGCAACATTACTGCTTGAAGCACAAGTAACATTTGGCGTAGACAGTGTAGACACCATCCTAATAGCGTCACAACAGACTGTGAGATTTGGATCATCCTCGCTCAGTCGTAGTCGATTATTTATAAGGTGTTCTGTCCCAGAAAAGTAACTAGTAATTTTGGCCATCACTAAAGGGTAAATGGTCTAGTATTTAGCAACGTGCAACATTTGTGTAGAATTCACAGTGACTCACTGAACTATTTTCCTGACTTCAAACAAGAGGACAATAAACTATTTTGACAATGAAGAAGCTATTAAATGTAATCAATGCTCTACCAAATTTGTACTCATTGAGAGGTATGAGTCCTGACCCACACTGTTGTCAAATACAGCCTAATCAGTAACACTGCTGTACATGCAGAATGAGAAGTACTGACCTTCACAGTACAGGATCTGTAAACATTAGGCACTCTATTCACAATACCATTATACAGCTGCTTACATAAAATATATGTATGTTGATGATTTATAATATTCCAAACATCTGTTTTAAAAGTTGGATCTCAGAACATTCATAATAGCACCTTTTTGCTGAAGAATCTAAAGAAACTGGGGATAAAATTTAAGAAATAAGCTAGATAATGTTACAGTTGCATGCTGCTGTATTAAATTATCTACAGCCAACCCCCCCCAAAGAAAGAATTACATTTCACAGATTTAAAAAATGTGACACAGTCTTCTGAGCTTCTGACAAAAAAATCTTAATGGAGTAGGCAATAAGCATGTAAAACACTTTATATTCAACTTTCTGCCCTACTACCCTTCTGCCATGTTCAAACTGACATACTGTTAGCTGATAGGCACAACTCATTTCTCTCATACTTTTATTCTCCCTATTATTACCTGTATCTCTTTACCTCTCTACTAAATTACTAATGACAAAGTCTCATCTCCTTCCCTCTCTTTACCATTTCAGAATGAATTTATATTATACATTTATGGACTCTGTTACTTTCCTGTCATGCTGTAATACCAATTTTGTAGTCTGTACTTTAATCTCCTTGGCTAAATCTGTAAAATGGCCCAAACAGACCAGTGTTCTACCCCAGTTAACAAACTGAAATAAATAAATAAAATACAATACGGATAGATATCTAATTGTATAATGTCATTTCCATTAGTGATACATATCACAAAACATTACACATTCCAGACCAGAACTGAGGACAGTCATCAACAGCCCCCCAAAACACACAGACCACAGGAATCTGGTTGACCCTGCCAGTGTATTAAAAAAGAAAATCAACAGTCCCCAAAACACATTGCCCCCCTAGTATCTGGTTACCCCTGCCAGGTTAGAACCATGCAACCTATAAAAAGAACAATTTATATGATTGATCTAAACTGCATTTTTAATAAGTTTTACAAGCATTAATTTATCATTTTTCCCTTTCAGACCAATGTCTAGTTAGGAACACTTCTGGAACATTGCCATTGGCCCAGATTACTTGAAATGTTGAGGACAGCCAACGGTCTTACCTTCAGCTGTTGGAATGCAAAAGCTATAACAAGGAATGATATATTATTAAGTCTGGGGCAATGCTATGTTAATTTTAAGGCCCACTTGTACATATGCAAGATTAGAGCTTATACATTTGCTGCCATCTCAGTCACGTTACAAGAAGAAGCTGAGACACAGACAAATCAGGAAATATGCAAGTTACTACATCATATTGAGGAGGAGGAGGACACAATATTAATACATACATACAAATATTTCAAGCACGGGCATGAACGCCCTTCTAGCCTGCCAATATACTAAAACAGTTGTTTCCATAATGACTGTTCAGCCTGTTCTTAAAAATATCTTCATTAATGTTTGCTTTAATGCAAATTGGTGGTCTATTCCATGTATCAGCTACTATCTCAGACAACCAATTAGTACACTTTTAATAACCCCAAACATTCCCAGAGGTAATTGCCTCTAAATGTCCTAAATACCCAAATAAGGTCATCTTAAATCTCTATATGAGACACTGTACAAGTCCAAATATTTTAGTCTTTCATAAGTGAGAGCGTGAGAATCAAAACAGTTGGAAGCCGTAGTCTAAACAATGTCTTAGAGTTACCCTGTCAGCGCTGCAGACTACCACTTTAATCAGCTCTATGAGATTTCCACTAGCATCTGTTTAGCTGTTTATTACTCTGGTTCCTTATGGAAATGGCTTTTCAGACAAACTATTTTCATTAGAGAATAAACGCTTTCACAAAAATCATGCTGAGCCCAGCTCAGAAGTACAAACAGTTGTACATGCTTCAGAGTTCATTTACTTAAAATGTATTGTTATTTCTGTTCTATGAACCATCCTGTAGACTAAAACCCGAACAGCCTCATCTGACTCCGCTCATCTCCTCCCAAACATGGTAAGCTATATCCATACAGCTGTGCATTACACATGGATGGATCAAGGGACTCTACACTGTAAAACAGTGCTCTGTCCTGATAAGAAGAGGTACAGAGTGCCATATGCTTACAAAGCAGTAGTGCCATGAATGTAATCTCTGCTAAAGTTAGTTAGAAAGTTGCATGTGGTGTTGTCAACATGCACCGAAAAGCACTTTCAGGTTCTGTCTTCCCCTTACTCATCAGTATTGACACTACCACCTTTAACATGATCCCTGCTCGGTGACAGTGACAAACTCACTCTTCCTTAAGTGTAACACAATGGCCCTTAAACACACATGGTACTAGTATCTTGTTGACCCTGCCAGGAAAAAATAAAGAAAGTACCTGGGTGGCCCTGCCAATCAACAGCCCCAAAAGACACACATGCCACAGGAATCTGGTTGACCATGCCAGTGTATTAAAAAAGAAAATCACCAGTCCCCCAAACACATTGCCCCCCTAGTATATGATTAAACCCTGTCAGCTTATAACACATTAAAAAAAAAGTCAATGCCACGGCCCTTAAAAGTTTCACAGATAGGGTAGATTGATCATGCAAGGTGAAAAATGAAATATCTGTTTGGCCCTGCCTATCAACATCCCCAAAAAACAAACAGACAGATCACATGAATCATCTGGACAGTGGTTCTATTGACGGTTCACTGACCCTGCCATGCTGCCAGTCAGTGTATTAAAAAACAAAGAAAATCAACAGTTCCCCCTACCACACACACGCGCGTGTGCGCGCGCGCACACACACACACACACACACACACACACACACACTGCCTCCCTAGTATCTGGTTAAACCCTGCCAGCTTATAACATATTAAAAAAAAGTCAACGCAATGGCCCTTAAGTTTCATAGAGTAGTATTATGCCAGGAAATAATAAAGCATCTGGATGGCATGGACCTCTAAACAGGCCCAAAAAAACAGACAAATGTGATATCACACACATATCACTCTCTCCTCACAACTAAAGTGCTGGAAGAGAATGCGAGAGTAACAGGACTAATCAGCAGCCCATGTCATGATTACGCAGTCCCATTAACCGCCGCAGCCCACAATCCTATGATAAACACAAAAAATGAAAAAATGAACACCCAATCACAATATTTTGTTAGCACTTTCGTTTACTTCTCATAGGTAAACTTCATCAGACAAATTCAATTTAAAATACTTCACTTATATACAATTTTAAACAATGACATCACCAAATCACTTGAAAGTTTTAAAGACACAATACAGTAAGAGTACTGATACATAAATATTCACTCAACAGGAATGTTCTATTGATGGATATAATTTCATAATAACCATAAACATAAAAAATATATATATGTATATGTATATAAAATTTAAACTATAAGGTAAAATATGTATATATATGTAAATCTCACATGCAAATACAAATCCTGTGTGATATCTATTTATTTCAAAATGGGTAAATGTAAGCCCATTATCTCATAAGTGCTTTCATTTTTAGAATACTGCCTATAGAAACAGAGTCATTTAAACCTGGATGGACCATGGCATTCAATTTTAACTGCCATAAAAGTTCTTTTTCTTCTAATTTAAGTGAAGTAGCTCCACCCCTCTTATTTTCACATACACTATCAATAATCATGAACTCAAATTTATGACTTGGATTGTAATGTATGTGTTTTGCTAAGGCGTTATTCAAATTAGCCTTCCCAACTGCATAAAGATGTTCATAAATTCGTTTTTTCAGGGGTCGATCTGTTTTTCCAACATAAAAAGCGTTGCAAAATTTACAAACACCAATATATACGACCCCTTTAGAATTACATTTAAATTTACCCGGTATGTCATATTTATTATCTAGGATATGTATAGACTTACCTCTTTTAATATATTTACACCATTTACAGCATTCACATTTGTACATACCACTATAAGGTGAAAATTCATGTAATGTTTGGTTCTCTAAAAGACATTTGATGTTCATACCTCTCCTAAAGGTAAATCTGGGGTGTTCACCAACAATTTTCTGAATGTTCTCATCCTCGATTAGGAAGCCCCAATTTTTGTATAGAATAAACCTAATAATAGAGGAATCTAGAGTATAAGTGGTAATAAAACTCAATCTATCATTATTACTCAATCTATCATTATTAGGTTCTACACTGTTATTATTAATAGAATTAATAGATACATTAATTGATGTTTGATCTAGAACATCATGTACACTGAGGTTAGAATGATATTCTAAAATTGTAAGATCTGAATTCAGCAATTGGTTTCCACATGTTTCATTCAATAGTGGCTTAAACCAACCTCTTACCCTTTTCTGATAAACTTCATCAACAAGTTAATTCAACCAATATTCAGGATACCCACGTTTCAAAAACATCATTTTCAAGTTGTTGCATTCATCAACAAAATCTGATTCCAACAAAACCATTCTAGCTGCCCTTACTAATTTCCCTTTAACTACAGCTTTTTTCTGAAATTCTGGGTGGCAGCTAGTAAAATGTAAAAAGGTGTTGGAATAAGTGGGTTTCCTATATATTTTTGATTGGAATCTACAGTTAGAACGGTCTTTTATTATTTCCACATCTAAATAAGAAATTCTTTCAGTGTGGAAGTCCCATGTAAACTTCAGGAATTCAGTATAATTCATTATTTCTTCCATGAAAAATTTAACAGATTGTTCATCCCCTCTCCATAGGATGAATATAGCATCCAAAAACCGGGTATACCAAACAACTTTTTGTTTAAATACAGAATTTTTAAAAAGCAAATGCTTCTCCCAAAAAGCCATTACTACATTCACAAAAGTGCCCCCACATGGGGAACCCATGGCAACACCGGTATTTTGGAGGTAATATTCCTGTTCAAACATAAAATAGTTGTTATTCAAAATTAATTCTAATAGGTGTAAAACCAAATCAATAATAGTACCTTCCACATGTTTCTCCAATAGAAATTCTCTCACCCAATTACATCCGATATCGTGGGGTATAACAGTGTACAAATCGCGTACATCAATAGTGAGAAAATTTAGATCCTCGGAGAATTTGATATTATTCAAACCCTCCAGAAAGGCCCAAGAGTCTTTACATATTTGAAGTTCATCACAGATGGCAATTTTTAATTTATTGTCAACAAATTTAGCACAGCTATAAGTAATAGACTGTCTACCATCCACTATAGGCCGAAAGGGCGGTTCTTTTATATCTTTATGAATTTTTGGTAATCCAAAAATTACAGGAATAAGTGGTTGATTAATGCAAAGATATTTAAATGTATCCATATCTATGCTGCCATCAATAAACAAATCATTAATATAGCCCTTAAATCGTTGATATGCTCCATTCATTTCATTTTTTGATACCTTCATATATGCACCATTCATCAAAAGTTTTTTCATTTTGTCTATATATTGTTCATTATCAAAGAATACTAGTCCCCCACCTTTATCTGGTTTAATAATTCAAATATTAGCAAATCTGAGACATCTTAATGCCTCGTTTTCATCTAAACCGTTGTGTATTGCATGTATTTCTATTAACAAAAGAAGTTCTAATGTCATTAGAACATACTTTCTCAAATAGAGAAATAGTCGGGTGTAATGGGGGGGGGGTTAAAAGTACTAGCAATTCTAATTTCATTCACAATAGAAGACTTATTACCAAACATGACATGCAGATTTAATTTCCTCGTGAACAATTTTAAATCAACTAAGGTCCTGGCTACATTTCCTCTAACAGAGGGGACAAAGGTAAAACCCTTAGCCAGAACATCAATTTGCATGCAAGTAGGCATGAAGTTAGAATAGTTGTAAATTCTAAAGTCATTAATGTTATTAGTGAGAATAATAGGTAGGTCAATGTCTGAGACAGGTACATTAGAAATTAAATCTGTCCCTATCTCTTCCGTTTGTTTGGCGGGTTCTTCTTCCACCGTCGTTGTTGTGGTTTGGTGTTGTTTTGACCACCCTTTGTACCATACTTGCCCTTCGGAAAAACCTGACGTCCACCATTGTTCATACCACTAGTGTTAGTATTTGTGGTATTAGATCTACTGTTAATTCTTTCACTTCTTCTAACGCCAGAATTTTGTGGTGGAGAATCATCATTACTACTAACATCATCCCCATCCACAATTTCACTATAATCTGGTAAATTATTTACCAAATTATTCTCAGTTTCATTAATTATCTGATTTGTCCCACCTGTACGTGGTTCAGGATAAGCAGTTCCAGTATTATAGGCAATGTTGTCCCGATTTAATTTCCTATTTTTAGTTTCTCTAATTTTATTTAATGCACTGTCAATACTGGAAAAAATACGCATATAATCAAATCTGTACCTTTCAAATTCTTTATCAGAATGAATGGCATTGTCAAGCATAATCAGCTCGTTTTTCAGTGCATTCATTTGCTCAGTATAGTCTTTAATTAAGAGTTCCAAGTACTCACAACCATGCTTATCGAATAACTTAGTTAATTCAAGATGCATAGGGGATTTGTTGACAAGTCCACTTGGATAACGCCAAACCCTCAAACCTTTTGGGATTTGTTGGTGTTTAACACATTTGGATAAATACTTTATCTCAATTTGTAGTTTCTTGAACCAAAATAACTTGGAGTCAAATAGCTTTAAATTGTTAACTAAACTTGCCCCATTAAGATTGTTTAGGTCAATTTGTGCATTTGCTCCACAAACGTTGACAAATGTAACAGGCTCTTTAAACCAGTCACTTAAGGAAGGCAAAGACAGATTAAGGTTACTTACAGTCACATTAGGTAACAGTTCGTTCTGTCCGTTATTAAACGACAGTTCGCTCTGTCCATTGTTAGACGACAGCTCATTTTGTCCATTATTTAGTCCACAACTTGTGTTTGGTGATGTACGATAACCTGAGAGTGGAATATTAAAGGCGGAACTGGAAGTGGAATCCAAATTCAAAGGAATCCCACTCTTCTGTGTAACAGGAACACCTCCAAAAAGCGTTCCACCTATATTTAACGTTCCTATAGCTCCACTGTTCATAGGATTTCTATTGTTTTGAGAAAAATATAAACTATGTGAAACTTGACAAGATAAGTTCTCCACACGCTGGGACAACAGTTCCACAAGTACAGTTAGTTTGCTAAATGCTGCAGCACTTGGACTAGACACCACATCATCATTCGATAAAAGGCTCTGTGATTGTTGGGAGTTCAAATCTTCCATTTACAACAAACAAACTCCAAAAAATACTCTCCAACTTTAAACCAAAATAAACACAAAAAATGAAAAAATGAACACCCAATCACAATATTTTGTTAGCGCTTTCGTTTACTTCTCATAGGTAAACTTCATCAGACAAATTCAATTTAAAATACTTCACTTATATACAATTTTAAACAATGACATCACCAAATCACTTGAAAGTTTTAAAGACACAATACAGTAAGAGTATTGATACATAAAAATTCACTCAACAGGAATGTTCTATTGATGGATATAATTTCATAATAATCCTAAACATAAAATATATATATATATATATATATATATATATATATATATATATATATATATATATATATAAAATTTAAACTATAAGGTAAAATATGTATATATATGTAAATCTCACATGCAAATACAAATCCTGTGTGATATCTATTTATTTCAAAATGGGCAAATGTAAGCCCGTTATCTCATAAGTGCATTCATTTTTAGAATACTGCCTATCCTATGATACACATGTCAGCAGTTTAAATTCTGCACGTAAGTGGACTCGCTCTATCCAGCGCTTTTGCAGCAGAGGTCCCAGTACGTCATACCAGCACGTACCATCTCAAAAAAAGCCCTGGTTGTAGGTGCACATATACCTAAAGTACAAGGTGACCATTTTTGTTACAGGACCTAAACTGGGACACTTCAGGGCTGCCCCGTGAAGCCAGATCTGCAATTCCATTCTCCCAGCCCCCATGAGAGTGGAGATAGGGCAGCCATGTCATCTTGCACTAGGGCAGGCAGGTTGGCCTCCTGTCCTTCACCAGGCACTGTGGGGATGCCACTCGATGAATAGCACCACCCAGGAGGCAAGAAGCCACATGCCAGGAGGCTTGAAGCGATGCACATTAGTTGGCACCTGGCACAGTGGGGGTGAGAGACTAAGGTGTGCTGCAAAAAGTGCAGAGATGGGTGGACACAGGGCCATCTCCCCTGCTAGTTTGAAAGCCCTAGGTGCAAGACAAAGTGGAGAATCAGTGTCACAGAAGTCTGGATGAGGGACTGTCTGAGGCTTTGTGGCCCAGCAGAGTTCCATGAGGCTGGGAAGATCCTCTGAGAGGCTCCAGGAGCATGCATGACACTGCATGATTTTGCAGCATTTAGGAGCTATGTAACCCTAGAAAAAGAGCTCTCTCTCTCTCTCCTGGGTAGAAGTGGAACCCCAAAGGGGGTCAGTCCCGATGGAAGTCTGGAAGGGAGAGAGAGGTGGAAAGTAACTGGTACAGGACAGCTCTCACCTGTGTGAAGGGGTATGGACCATGCCCCCTCTGGGATGGAAGTCCTTGAGAAAGCTCCATGGTGGATGGCCAAGAGGCCTGGAGAGCTCCTGCCGGGGTGAAGGCATCCAACTTCACCCCATAACCAACAGGATCCTTGAAAAGTCTCAAAGTCCCAAGAGCTACTCTGGATGGGAAAGCAGGGGAACTCTGAAGCATTCATGAGAGTGGATCTGCCCCTCAGTGGCTGAGGGGAGTTCCGGAGGAGCAGATGGGATTGCGGAGATGCTCTCCTGAGAGGGTCTGAAGGCATGAATTATCCAGCATGATTTGGCAGCCTGCAGGAGACATACAGGCGGCGGAGTCCCCTGACATGGGGGAGCCATGGCTGAGGAAGGTCTCTTGGCCAGGTCGAAGGGGAGGACTGTAGTGTTTGGCTCTGACAGAAGCCAGGATGGGAGCGCCAGGCAATGGGTGTAGGGCATGGAGAGCTCCTGCCTGGGTGAGTGGGGTCAAGCAGAACCCCCCCCCCCCCATGATGGAATTCCTTGAGGAGTGACTGACTGATGGCAGCAGGGCCTGGAAGGCTCCTGCCAGGGCAAAGGCATCCAACCTTACCCCATAGCCAGTGGCATCCCCGAAAAATCTCAAAGTCCCCAGAGCTGCTTAGGATGGGAAAGCAGGGGGACTGGCCACCCTGGGAAGCCAACTCACCATCCAGACTGAACAGTCTAAACTGGGACATTTCTGTGTCCCAAAGACAATGTTTGGAATTCTGGGACAGAGACTTCTAAACTGGGACTGTCCTGGAAAAACTGGGACTGTTGGTCACCTTGCTGATGTACGATGGTATGTGATACTCAACCAGGATCTGTAAAACAAGTTCATGTATTCTTCTTGAGCATATAATCTTTTAGTTTTTGCCTGAAATGAACTACATTGTCAGTTTGTTTTATATTATCTAGGATATTATTTCAGCAAGCTAGTGCAAGTTTACTAAAAGATCTTTCAGTTATGGAAAGTATGAAGTGGGGCCTAGTTAATGAAATTCCTTCAGAGTCTAGAAAAGTATATATCTGTTCCCTGACAGCCTACTTATACTGCAGATGGAGGCAGTATTTGTCATTCTGTAATCTAAATGTAAGTATATTTAGAAACAGTGATGCTCTCACTGTGATGGGAAAACACTTGCATTTACTTAGTCTGATGCAGTGAAGTTCATCTGTACTGCCAAGATGAATGCATCTCAGTATTTTGTTGTCTGTAACACAGAAGTACCCCGAGTAGAAAGCAGTGTAGTGAAGGGGTGGCCATATTCAACCCTGAGTATTAATACATTAAGAGCAATTGCTCTCCTGGCATAAGAGGTAAGAAGACTGGAAATAATACAGGTGGTTTAAAGCCATTTCAGTGTTTTGCCAGTGGTTAGTTCTGCGAGTGTGCTAAATGATAATGAATGGACTAAAGTGACTCCTAGATATTTATGGGTAGAGGTAACCAGTGGTATATCTGTGGGGCTGGTGACAACCTGCAACAGGAAAATAATATGTATCACTTTTAGGCTTTCAGCCTTCTTTCTGCCCTAGAGTTCATTGAATTTTCCCATGTGGCAATGCTGCACTGGACTGAGAGTGCCTGTTTCAAGATGAGCACAGGCTCACAATGGGTGACAAAGTTCTCCTCTGGGACAGTCACTGCAGAGCAGTCATGTTCACCCAACTTGGTAGAACCATTCTCTCAAACATTGTTTTTATTGTAAATATTATTCATTATGGAGTTTATCTTCCATTTACTCCATGAGTGGTAAAAGCACATGTGAGACATACTTCAGTGCAAATCTTATCACAAGATATTTATGAGGTACATCCTTGGCCTCTATGTGTTGATGGTTTACTTACTTAATAAACTTAACCCCACTTGCATCACCTTATAGGTAAGACCATGTAATTGGGTTATCCTGATGTCAGTGGTCGATGACAGCCTGCCTCATATGCATTGCATGTTTTTATGTAACGTAGTTGACGGTGGACATCTTGTAACTTCTCTAAGTCTTAGCAGTCATTTTCCCCAAGGTAAAAGAAATAAAGACAGGGAGAGGAAGAGAAATCATTTATTTTCTAGTTACAAAAAGTGGACATGCCATTTTCTAGAAATAGCACATTCAATCTATTATTTGCCACACAATGTATACTACTAGTCATTGTGTTGGCAGCTGTACTGTCTCCAAAAGACCTGTCACTAGTGACATGCTCCAGATTTCAGTCCTCAGGCCACACTCCTAGTGCAGCGTGTGTGTGTGCTGATTTGTATTTTATGCTGCAAGAATCATGGTGGGAACCATGCATAAGGTGAGGACAACATACAGTGTGCACTACAAAAATCAGTCAATATGAAATCATTGTATGGCAGTAACAATGGAGGCTACATGTTATGGCCCAAGCTCTGTAGAGTCATATGTATGTGTAATATAAATGATACAGAAACTGTTCAAATAGGCAGTCTCAAATGATAAACTGTAGGCAACTCATCTGCTTTCATTAGATATATCTTATTAACCCCTAGGTGGTGTGGGATGTCACACATCTAGCATCCTACACACATCTTGCATTCCATAAAATTTTCAGAAAATTTAACATAAAAATAATAAAATGAACAAAAGTAATCATTTTATGAACAATAAAAGCTATTAAAACTGTACAAATAGCAATGCTATCAGTAAGAAGTATTCTTTTGCAGTGATAATAGCCTGTGCATTCATTGTCTTTCCATAAGACTTCTATGTGTCACATCTCATTACTAAGGGTTTTACATTCAGGAAGAAAGAGGTCATTGTCTCCCTCTACTCTTCCCTCATTAGACCAATCATCAAGTACAATGCCCCATTTGGCATGTACTTCACTAGACACCTGCAACAACTGGAGAGGCCACAAAAGTACCTCACAAAGAGGATCCTAGGCCTTAAACACTTGTCGTATATGGACAGACTAAAAAAACTCCCAACTATTCTCTGTCTCATATTGCCTACTTAGAGGCGATCTCTGCTTGACTTACAAAGCCATGTCTGACCCAGCTCTGTTAGAAATGCTACATCTAAAGAAATCCCAGTCCCTCCGCACCACATGCTCCAGAGACCTCAACCTCATTACCACAATCAACAGAACGTTCTGGAGGAACAGATTCCTAATCCAGAGACTGTCCATGCTATGGAATAGACTTCCCATACATGTCAAACAGAGCACCTCACTCGCCCTCTTCAAGAGAAATTTTGATGAGTGGATGGGAAATAGAAAATTCACCCCAGGGATCACTCCAGTGGCTCTACTCGACAGAGGCACTGGGAACTAAGGTCGGGTGGCACAATGCCAGGGTAATCCTATGGGCTAGGCCTGTAAAGGCTCCAGGGCCATTAGCCTAGTTCACACCTATGAACCTGTGAACCTATAAATACTATAATATATTATAATGCACATACCCTTACAATTAGTCAAAGTCAAAGTAAACTTTATTGTCATTTAGATCCACACACCTGTCCAGGCTAAATGAGATTTTGATGCTTCAAGCTCAATGTGCAGATCAAAAACATGTAAAAAAATATAAACAATATAAATATAAAAACAGAACTGCTGACTCTATATATGACATTAGCATTGACACAAAAACAGAACTGCAGACTTTGTATATGACATTAACATTGATATGACACCAGGACATAATTACAATTTTTGTATGTCTCTCTATAGCAGCACTTAGTATTGCACAGTAGATATAGCGCTGAGAGTTTTAAGCAGTGATAGACTAGAGACCATTTTGTCCATTGCACAGAAGGTAGCTTGTATTTCAAGTTATTGCACAAAAAGTAATAAGCATTCAGTGAGCTATTGCACAAGTGAGAGAACTAGTAATGAGTTATCGCACTTTAAGAAAAAAATATTTCCTTCAGTCTGTGTGGTTACTGACTAGGTGACCTGTTGGCTTGCTTTGCTACTCAAGTTTAATAGTCTGATGGCCTGTGGAAAGACGCTATTTCTAAATCTAATCATTTTGCAATGTATGCTTCTGTAGCTCTTGCTTGAAGACAAGCAGGAGAACAGTCCCTGAGCTGAGTAGGTATGGTCTTTAACAATCTTTGTGGCTCTTTCGAGACACCATGCAGAGTACAGATCCTGTACAGATGGAAGCGTGGACCTCGTTATTCTCTCTGCCACTTTCACCACCCTTTGGATGACCTTATGATCCATTCTTTGCAGTTCCCATATCATAATATGATATTGCTTGTCAAGATGTTGTCAATGGTGCCTCTGTAGAAGGTTGTGAGCACCGAAGATGGGAGGCTTGCTCTCCTCAACCTGCATAGGAAGTGGAGTCTTTGTTGTGCTTTCTTGACAATGTGATTAGTATTGATGGACCATGTCAAGTTTTCTCTAATGTACACCCTTAAGAATTTGGTACTGTTTCGCCTTTCAACTGTTTCTACCTTGATTGTGAGAGGGAACTGTGTCACCCAGTTTTCCCTGAAATCTGCAATTACCTCTTTGGTTTTATTTACGTTCAATGCCACGTTATTGTTGTCACTCCAGTCAATCAGATGTTTCACTTCCTCCTTGTATGCTGTTTCATCACCATTGCTGATTAAGCCTACGACTGTAGTATCATCCACAAATTTGATGATGTGATTTGAGTTGAACCTGGTTGTGCAGTCATGGGTCAGCATGGTGGACAGCAGACATCTGAGAACAGTCCCATGCTCAGTATAAGGCTGTTTGAGGTGTTATTGCCAGCTCTCATTCTTTGTGGTCTGTCAATAAGGATGTCCAAAATCAAGTTACACATAGGAGTACTGACCTCCAAGTGAATCAGTTTCTCTATCAGATGTGGTATGACTGTGTTAAATGTAGAGCTGAAGTCAATGAATAGCAACTGGACGTAACAGTTCTTGCTTTCCAGATGAGCTAAGGATGTGGGAATGCCATCAAGATGGCATCTGCAGTTGAGTGGTTGGACCGATAAAATTGGAGTGGGTCCTGTTCTGCAGGAAGATTTGATGTTAAATAGTCTTTCTCCAGTCTTTCAAAACATTTCATTACTGTATAGGTGAGAGCTGCTGGATGATAGTCATTCAGGCTTGCTGGCTGAGACTTTTTGGGTTGTGGAATGACTGTTGTGTTCTTGAAGCACTTGGGTACTATGGCCTGACATAGAGATGTGTTAAATATGTCAGCAAGAACCATCACCGGTTGGACAGCACAGTCTTTGAGCACTCATCCCAGAATGTTGTCTGGCCCCAACACTTTCCTTGGGTTTACCTGGCTTAGAGTTCTCTGAACATCGGCTGGGTTGAGACAGACTGTTACCTCATTTTGACTGGTGGTGAGTTTCGTAGCCTTTGTGTTATTTCCTTTATCAAACCTGCTGAAATATGTGTTGAGCTCATTTAGAAATTTAATATTATCATCACATTTGGTGGATACAGGCATGTAGTCTGTCAAAGATTGTACCCCCTGACACAGACTTCTGGAATCTTTTAGGTCTAAGAAGTGAGTCTGGATTTTTGGCCATAGTCATGCTTGGCCTTCTATATTCCTCTGTTTTGGTTGATCTGGTCTCTCTGAGGGCATCCTTATCTTCTTTCTTAAAGGCAGCATTGAGTGCTCTTTGGAGCTCATATACTTCACTTGTTAACCAGGGTTTTTTGATTGGTCCTTATGGTGATGCTTTTGATGGTTTTCACATCATCAACACATTTGGATATGTATACCATCACAGATTGTATGTACTCATCTAGACTGAGTTGGTTCTTCATAGCTGTGACCTTAAACATGTTCCAGTCCGTGTTCTAAAAGCAGACATGGAGTGCTTAGACTGCTCCCTCTGGCCATATTGTTATTTGCTTCTTAGTTGATAGGTCTCTTATTAATAGTGGTTTGTACGCAGGGATTAATATGATGGCAGATGGGCTGAGTTTCCCAAGTGTGGGGTGGTACCACCTTATATGCCAGCTTGACATTGGTATATACCCTGTCCAGTGTGTTCTCTCCCCTTGGGGTGAAGGCCACATGTTGGTGATAGGTAGGTAGAACTGACTTCAGGTTTGCTTGGTTGAAGTCACCAGCTATTATGTGAGTGATTCTGGATTATGATTCTGAAGCTCATTGATTGCCTAGTGAAGTGTGGCCAGTGCATCATTGGTGTTGGCACTGGGAGGAATATACACAGCTGTGATGCTCACACCATTAAACTGCCTTGGCAAGTAGAAGGGTCTACATCTTAGCTTCATGAACTCGATGCTGTCTGAGCAATGAGTGGTAATTGCCTCACAATTGCTATACCATCTGTCATTGACATATATACATATACCCCCTCCTCTAGGTTTGCCACTAAGGATGTGATTATACTTTTGCTAAAAATATAATAAAAAAATAAATAAAAATATAAAAAATAAAAATAGAAACTTACACTGCAAATTTGAAAGACAGTTTTATTCAATAACATCTAAAGTTTCACCTGTTCTCATGCAACAGTTTGTAAGATACTTGTTTTTTTAAAGTATTAAGTAAATAATTACTAACAACCAACTAGCAATATCTCAAGTATAGTGTGATTAAATGGACAATGAATTTTCCTATTTACCACCATGGCATATCACACCATATTTCTCAGTAAAATGTAGTGCTCTCAGTTATGACAAATAGAAGCATAAATATAAAAATATGAATAATAAATAATGAATGGTGATTAATTTCTGTACTGCAAGGCATCCTAGATTAACAGTCTTAGTGTCATTTTATTAATAAGTTCTTCTGCTTTCTAATATTTTCTGTTATTAGCTGGTCACTTAGTAAATGAAACCAGGCCCAAAAAGGTTCTGGACATCATAAGGAGCTATGGGTAGGAAGCGGAAGTATACAAAAAGGTGCTGTAGGCTTGAATGAAATATATTAATCTATCTGAAATATGTTTTTGCAAGTCCTAATTAAAATTATCTAAATTCATCCACATGGTGTACAAGGAAGATTCATTAAATATCTAGCTAATCTCCTTTAAAGAACAGCTGATGAAAATAACCTTCTCTCACCAGGGGATAGTGACTGCTTCCCTTTGTCTTTCTCAGGTGGTAGGTGTACCTATTCTTTGTCTATGGCTTTGATTCTGTTTCTAGCTGGATCTCTGATTTGGTACAGCAGGGAGAAACTTAAGACTTTGCTCAAGTTCCCCTTGACTTTTTCTTAAATATGAAGTACATATGTTTCTTGCTCAGTTTTAATCCTATTTTCTTGAAGTGTATTCATAACTAATGAGCTTTTTTATTTAGTCTCTACACTGACATCTTTTATTACTATAACCAGTAGAGTCTTTTGGTAAACATCATCTTTTTCCTGTCACTTTTTACACTGACTTCCTTCAGTATTCAATCGGGAGTCTTTTAACAAGAGTCACTGTTAGATTTGTCTAACCCTTCCACCTGAACCATATTTTAACTCCTTTTGTATCTTCTAGCTCTGCATATTTCTCTTTATTGGGGCTACATATTTCTAGCAGTATGTCTTATTTAACCTGCCCCTATAACTTCCGCAGTTCTTTCAACTATGGAGAAATCTTTGCAAGTGATCACATCAGAAAACAACTCAGACACCAGAGCTATTTGATGCAATATCTCATCCAAAAGAATCTGCCTTTCTACTTGTGTTGCAGGACATTTCCTCCTGTCTCCATGTACACATATCACTTCAATTTTCTGCTTACTAGTTGTTTTATACTTGCAAATATAGTGTGTTTTCACCAGTGTAATCATGCTTCATGAATCCAGAAATCATTGTTATTCTCTCCTTTCTACAAAAGCAGTTCCTTTCATGTGTTTGGCTACAACACAATGACATAATTCAGATTATAGACATCTAACACTTGCCATTCCACATTCTAACCACATGTCTTTCAGAAGCCACTCTGCAATATTGTATGTAATCCTCTGTTCTGAGATTCTTCATGGTTTTGCTGGACTTTGGAATTACCAGTAAGATGGGTGATAGTACATCAGAGCCTCCTGCTGGAGGCTAAGAAAGTGTTGGTCAGTGGTTATTTTTTCTCTTCTGGAGGGCTGCAGTAGAAATCATTACCAGAATTTACCAAAGTCTGAATCAATTTCTCCAGCTTTCTCACAGAATTTAGTAATCATAGTTCAGTATGCACAATTCTTGTTTTCTTTTAATTTCGCAACAATGTCTACTACATTCAGTGTGATCAACAAATTTTTCAACACAGCATGTCTTCTTCTGTAAGCAATTAGTAATATGATATTCTGGCAGAGTAATTATTTTGGTGAATCTCATCCATACAGAAGCAGACAGCTCTGAAAAACTACAGGATTTAGAAAGTCGTGTTTGCCCTCTGGGGATACCACTGTAGCAAAGAAGAAATGCTAGAGATACTTGATGACATATTAAGGCCCATTTGTTTACAAAGCAAACAATTAAATATATTTACTTTTCCAAAACAAAACTTAGGTAAAGGAAATTAGCTATACTTCTTTTGAAAAACACAGATTGGTGCAAATGCAATGCTTCTTTAGACTCTGGAATTTCTGTCACACATTGGGTTTAATAAAATAGGTGCCTAGCAACAAATGATCAGAAATTGCAGATATTACAAAGACATTAGTAAGTCTAAGAAACTTCTCTTTATTTTTCACAAAGGAACTGAAGTACCTTTAAATCTGCAAATTAGCACAGGCAGGGATGAACAGAAGTATTTTCCTCTTGCACTTCCATATAGGAACACCCTCCATATTGGTTTCTTTCTATTTGATATACATTACTCTTTGTACAGTCCTCCAGGACCCAGTTCAGACTCAGAGGCCATGAATCTGTTGAGTAGCAAGGTACTGAGCTTTAAATAGCCTTATTTGCAATGGACAGACATTAAATTACTCACAGGTTTAACGGCCTACCTGTTTTTTGGATTAGCATCCTTAAAGCCAGAATGTCTAAGTCTTCCAATGTACACACATACATCTGTCTGTCTGCCTGTCTATCTCTGTCTACTCTATTTATCTATATACATATACACACGTTATTTATATATATATATATATATATATATAATATATATATATATATATATATATATATATATATATAAATCTAGATATAGATATATGTATAGATGTATACGTGTGTGTGTGTGTGTGTGTGTGTGTGTGTGTGTGTGTTTAAAACACACACACTCATTGAACAACTGAGTGAATGGCATGTAATCAGCATAATTATGCATGTTCCAGCAAATAAAATCAGGAACATAAAAAATGAACTAAAATTGTTTATTCAGTAAAAGGCATTTCACTGATAAATTTACCCATGCTCCAGCAAACAGAATTAGAAGCATAAATGCTGAAATAAAAGTGTTTACCAGGGGGACAAGCCCCACTGCCTACAGTATATCTCCAGTTTCTTCCATATGTCAACTCTGAGATCACACAATAGTGGGAAAAGGGCAAATTCAAAATCCCCATTATTACTGTGATCTTGCATATTCACTTGTGATCAGCTGTACTCTTGACAAAACTGAGTCAGCTAAAGAGCAGATGAACAAGTAGTCTGTGAACAAATTAACAGAATCCGTATACATGTGTATGTGTATAAGTATATATATCTTTGGGTTGTGGACAGTTGGTCGATTGACAGCTGTTTGGTTTACACCATTTGGTTGATGCAGACAGATGATCAACAGGTGTGTGAGATTGACAATCTCCTGGAAGGAAAATATTCCCTTTCCCTGGGTATTGTGCGATTTTGTCTTTCATATACATAAAGGAGGAAAACCTGTCAGCTGTGAGGATTGGCCAAAATTTGTTGATGATGAACCTCATTTTAAAAATGTTGCTACCAAAAGTCATGATGAGTCAAATATCACCTTGGTTTTAGAAAACTTATTTTTATGCAGTCTTTAGTTAATCAGCTTTTCCCCTGTCAAAAATAAAGCTTTGTCTCATGCCTGTTTTACCACTTGTTTGTAACAGCTATGGTGGCAAAACCTGTTACATAATTTGTTAGATTGTTTAGCAAAGTCTTGACTATTACAAATTCTTCTTATTCTAAAACTGAGAATATGGAATGTTATTTTTCATATATTTTCATAAATTCAAGGTGGTAGCTGGTAACAGGCAACAGGTTGTTAAGCACATCATAATAAATAAAAAAAACAAAACTTTATATTGTTGGTACTGTTGTTTTTAGTGGGTTGTTGTTCTATATATATGTATATAAATCTAAATATCTGTATCTATATCTATATATATAAACTTAAAGTTCTCTTTTTGAATTACCACCACCAATAAGTGACAAAGAATAAATTTAGAAGGATATACTGAGCATGTGTAGTATTTCAGCCCTTAATTTGCTTCATACAGTAAAAAAGTAAGACATTTTGTTTTATACATGTTTGAATCAGACATTGCTGTATGTGCATTAAGCAATGTAAGAATTTAGAGTACTAGGCAAGCCACAAGAAGGCATAATGGTGCAATCAATAATATTACCAGATTATGTGCTATACTGTTGAATCATTTTGTACTAGAATTGTGATATGTTAGTTCAGGTTTAGCTATTTGTATCAATCTCAGACTTTATTTGTATGTGTCTGTATGACGTTAACTTGATGAAAATTGTAGTCTGGAGCTAGTTATTATTATATATGCTTTTAAAATATAATATGTAATATTTTTTGAAAAGGTATATTATTCAGAACTAGCTGTACAGGACTGATATCTTGTCTTTTTCAACAAAACAACAATAGCCTAGTATTTGGAGTGGCTGCAGTTTAAATACATTGTTTACTTCAGTGAGTTTATTTGATGTAGTTTGATTAAAAGTTAAGAAAACATTTTAGTTTAAATACTATTTTATTTCTCAGTGAATTCTATGTAAGATAAATGAAATATATATTTGTTACATAATTGTTGAAAACATTTGTAGAAATATTTTTTGTAATATTTGTTGTAAAATATATATTATTTAGGGGTTATTATAGAATACAAATAAGCCTAATTAGTTAAGAAGGATCAGCGTTTCTAGGTCCTTCTGACTGCTTATGTAAACTGAACAGTTGAAACAGTAGGATCAAAATTTGCAAGGGAGTATAGGCTAAAGGTTTAGCTCTCTCAGTTTAATTTCTCCAAGTCTTTTGGATTTCTAATACCATGATGGGAATGGACCCCATTCCTAAGTCAAAGTATTATTAAAGTTTGTGAGATCAGCATTGTCTCAATCACTGATGTTAGCCAAAACTGCTCTTCACAGAACACACAATGTGCCCAGAATTGACTCCTTTTGGAATTCATATGAGTTACATGTATTAGCAGCATAAGGAAATACGACTATAAATTATGTTTTTATGACAGACATTGTTCCTACTTCTACTGGAACTGCTTGGGTATCATTCTTTCACATTGCCCCCATTTCTGCCTGCAAATCTTGGTATTTTATGACTTTGTGTCTGTCTGTGTGTAAGATACTGTAATCATTGGGTCTAGCAATTTCAATGATCGATGCTACTTTTCTCTTCTTTTCATGAACTACTATATCTGGCTTTCTCGCATCTATGTTTTGAACTGTTAGTAATGGGCAATCCCATGTAATATAAACTTCATCATTCTCTATAATGCTTTGTGGCTCATGTTTCCAATGCCTCTGAGCTACTTCAATATTGTAATGTTTGCACAATCCCCAATGCAACAGTCTTGTCACATTATTATGCCTTTCAGTATACAGGCCCTCTGCCATTAGTGTATTATATCCAGCAACAAGATGTGCAACTCTTTCCAGTTCTGTTTTACAAAACATGCATTCTTCTGTTTCTCCCACATGTTCTGTGGACTTTGTAAGTTAATATGTGCATTGTCCACTACCATGGGGCACAAATATGAACCTTTCATCTTTTGGTTTAAATTCACCTCTCCTTAACCATTCCTGCATCAAATCCTGATCAATGTGAGGTTGTTTCAAGAGTTTTCTGTACTTACAAATATGTTTATGCCTTTTCTACATTACTTGCCTTCTCATCTGATCCTTCTCTTTATATACTTTATATACTTTCTTTTGTTTTTTGGCTCATTCAGTTGATGCCTCAGTTTTGTCTACTTCTGGTTCATATTGTGGGAGGTTGGCATAATGGTTAAGGTGTTTACCTTACAGACACAAAGTAAAGGGTTTGATTCTCACATGGGGGAATTGGCTAGGCTTAAAATGGCCCACAAGGACAGTTAGCCTTGTACTAATCTATAGGTTCATTGGTTCATAGGTGTTTACTAGGCTAATGACCACAAGGGCCTTTTTAGGCCTAGCCATGCATCCCAAATCTCTGGCAAGTTCTGATACCCTTGATAAGTGTAAGCATGGGCCTGGGAGATGAACCATTTACAGGTTACCTTGGTTTGAGTTCCATTCCAACATAATACCCATGTGCCTCTGCTAAACCAAGTAGGGTAGTCATCTTCAATTTGTTCTCTTCATGGTTCAAAATGTTCACTATGTTTGGATCTGATGAGGTCAGCAGATACATATGAAGTCAGATCTATACAGTTTCGATGAGGCTCATACATCCTTCAGAATGAGGAAAATATAAACTTGATATGCACTAATCTTTATAAATTATTTAATAAGCATGATGCATTTTTCTTGTTTTCCTGCCCGACTGATCCAATACTTTTGGGGGCCAGTCAATCACCCCAAAACTGTAGATTAGAATAGGAAGAGCACATTGGTTTACAGCTCAGACTTTGTTCGTAGATGTCAGGGCTGTTGTCAGTATTAGTTTTAGACTTCTAAAGTATTCATTACTTAGTTTTGTTCGCATTTGTTCATGTTTTATTGTCAATCCTTCATTAATTCTCAAATATTTATACACTCCCTCCTGATCAAGTTCCTTTATATGACATTCTGTCCCAGACTGATATTTTCTTGGTACTGCAGCCTTCCTGCTTTAAATGTTGCTTTTGTACATTTATTAAGACCAATGACATTCTTATATCATCTGAGAAAGTTTTGACCACTTCCAGTTTTACCCCCCCCCCCCTACACACACACACACACTAACACCATACCTCTCAACCTCTTCAGCACAAGAAATCTAGACAAAGCCTCTCATAATGGCGGGACAGAAGGCCAAAACTAAAGACACATTTAAATATACTTAGAAACTTAGAAAATTAATAGAACAACAAGTTTTTCATTAGTACAAATTTTCTGAAGCATATGAAGTCTAACACTCAAATGTCTGCCATTATTTTCTGACTTCATCCCTCAATGATTTGCTAGAGATTTTCCAGAAAACACCATTTGATGAGAAACAGACCAAATAAGGCAAAAATCTGGACAATTGACAGCTATGCTCTCAACAGGCACTGCTTCTTATTCAAGTCTTGATTTAAAAAAAAATACCTTCAGGGTCTTTTAACATGATTGTCCATATCAACTCTGCAGTAATTTCTGTTAGCTACCAACATAAATCCAGGACCTGTCTTACTTGGAGGGAATAGAACAGTTGTTTAAATTTCCCTCCAAGTCATAACTGCCGACAAAAAAACATATGGCAAGTGAGCAACTGTTCATCGTCAGCCACAAACATGGAAGTTTTTCCTTGTTCTTCTCTAAAAACTCAAGGCAAGCAGCTGCTCAGCTGTGAATGTGGAAATGAAGCTGCTCAGCTGTGAATGTGGAAATGAAGCTGCTCAGCTGCAAACAGAGAAGTCTCTTTTCTTTTCTGCGTTTTAATAAATTGTGGATGAGCAGCAGAACGATTCTTTTTTCATTTACGAGGTTGGTCGTGCACGATGCCTGAAATCCAGTTGGTTGCCAGTAAGCTCACTGACCCCGAGAATTCATTGTACGGACTCCAGTTTCGGAAACAATGGGCTGTAGCTTTTAAGATAGCTTGCAGGTTCACTTTTAAAAAGGAGTATCATTTTTCCTGTAGTCAATCAGGGTGGTATGTGTTCGGGGTGTGCATATAAGTAGTTCTTACTCATGGCTAAATCTTCGTGTAACAATGTTAATGCTTTTATCCAGAAGGTATGTACTGCATCTGGGTCTGGGATTTTCCATTTAGGAGATTTTCTTAATTTTGTCTCAGTTTCTCTGACCTTTACTTCATCCCCTTTCATACCCTGTGCATTTGTAATTCTTAATCTTTTTTCTTTTTCTTTTTTTACTTCTTCTATCCATTTAACATCTTTGTTATGTTCCACAATGTCTTCACAGATATTTCCCCAACATGTGTCTTGTTCTTCTTTTTTGGTGGAGTTTCTATTCCATTTGCTTTGTTTCGCTATTCTCTATGAAACTTTTTTTGGGTCATGAATGAATTGTTTATTTTGTACTTTTTCTTTATATTTATCTGCATATCTTCTAAGTTTTTTTCTGCCTGTGCTGATATTACTTTATTATATGCAATAGTATACTACAGCTCCTGGTCTTTTCTGATACTGCACATTGGGTTTATCACATCTATCTTTCTAAGTATTTTTGTGGATATGTTCCCTCTCCTCTACTTTTCTAACAGCAACACTTCTTGTGATTGCTTTATAGTTTTCTCTACTTGATACTTCCATGATGGCATTTGTTGTCTTCCCTTCTTTTCTGTTACTGGCCTGTGTTTTTGTGATAAGACTTTATCTGTTATTAATTTAGCTGCAAAGTAATATATCCTATTTATTTCTATCACATGAATTTTTGTGAACAGTCTTGATTACTGTGTTCATTTGTTTTATCAACTTCTAACATTTTTGGTCTTACTGACTTTCTGTAATCTATTTTTTTCTTTGATCTCAATATGTCTATCCATCTCAATTAATTCGAGCAACTCTTTTCTTAGATAATTTTCTTCTAAACTAAGGGCACATTCATTGTTCTCCGTTTTCTGTGGGCATTCTACAGAAAGTTCCAGAACATGTCCTGTGAAATATTTTTTTTAGCTTCATCCTGTGTCTTCCATTGTTTTTTCCTATGGGAACTCACTGGCCTGTCACTCCACAACACTGACTGAGTCAGAGTTGCCACCATTTCCTGTTCCTTCCCTTGCTGTGCAACTCCAATTAAACTTTTTACTGGTTTCCTACTGAAGGCTCCAAAGTATCTTCATATGGCAGCTGATCAGATGCTTCCCGCTCCACCGCTTTCTCCTTAATTTAGGGAATCATTGTTCTATCATATTGTGATGTTACCAGATTTAGATTTTCCACAGTAAAGCCATGACTTCACAGACAATCTGTAACTTCAGTTTCTGTTTCTTTAACGTCTGCATTACTAATCCTCTCTTCTACTTTCCCCGTTGTTTTCTTTGAATTCTACACTGTCATTTTTCACAATCCTCACACCAATGCACCTACCAGGACTGGATGCTTTTTTATCCTGGGACAGCTGTCTTTTTTATTTTATAACCTACTTCTTTTCATGATATATGCTATATAAAATACTTGCTGAGATTTTGTAAAAGCAGGGTCCACCTTGTGAAGTTACTCACTAAGACATGAGGATGAATTCCATTCCAGCAGTACCACTCTGCTTTGCTTGCTGATTTTATCATCCCTCCATCCGTACCCCATAGCTCTCTATACATATTAGTCATTGTAAGGTAAGATATTTTATGTTACTTGAGAAGTACAGTACATATTTGTAGTTGTATTTAAGTGTACCTTGTGTGAAAAATTGCATGTAACACTTCAAGAGAAATGTCATGAGTAATTTTAAAAACCAAATGCGATATGCTTTTCATGTTAAATAATTTTATACACTGGTTTCAATTGTCTTATAATTATAATTACAATAAGTTATAGATTCATTTTTTACAAATTTGAGGTACAGTTATATATGTTACAGTTATGTTTGGGTGTGCATATGTGAGCAACTATTTTAATTAATTTGAATTTAGGTTTTATATTTAGTTATATATGCTGGAGAAGATGTTTGACTCCAGATTTTATATTTAGTTATATATGCTGGAGAAGATGTTTGGTTACAAATTTTATATTTAGTTATATATGCTGGTGAAGATCTGATTAAATATTTTATTTTTATTTATATATGCGCCGGAGAAGACATTTGACTATAGATGTTATCTGTCTTTATATGTGCTGGAGAAGATCCAATGTGGGAAGTCTAAATGGTCAGTTTATGAGAGTGGCATGTTTTGACCCTAGGAGCATCTGAAAAATAAATAATTATTTGACTGAGTTATTGCTTTCTAGAATTTGACTAGCTAGAGAATTTTATTTTTGTTTCTTTATTGTGAAATAAGCATCATCTGTGTTAAAAGTGAAGATTTGCAGGTTTTCCCCAGATATGTGAATATGCGTTATAAAAAGGTTTTTGAAGGACTTTTTTGTGAGGAGCACTGATGGAGCATTAAGAGGATAAATAAGAATCAAATGCTACGATTCTATGGGAAAATGAGTGCACATGGCAAATATACGGAAATGTCATTTTTATTTTGGTTGCCAGTTCTGCCTTTTAGGTTTATGTTTTAAGAACATAAAATGAGGCTTTTTGATATTAAATGTGGTGTGGGAAATTAAGAAATGCATCGTCTAATGTGTAGAATATTAAGCACATTTAATGACAACAGCTGTACTTTCAGATGGCTATGTCAAAGAGGAGATCTGTCAAATATAACCTCAAAATGAATCATACCACTTTAAAATGGTTAGGACACAAACCACAAGAAAGAATGCACAAAAATAAATACACTTATTTTTGTGCATTCCTTCTTGTGGTTCCTAACAGTTTTAAAGTGGTGTGTTTCATTTGAAGTTATAGTAATTGTTTTCAGTTGGATTTAGATCTGTCAAATATGTTTTCTTTTTATTGGGAAAGTAGTTGCAATGATACAATGTCAGTATCAGGCTAATGACCTCATAAGATGTCATAAAATAGGCCTGTTCCACAAAAACTGAGGTAGAAAAGACTTTATCCCTGAACGATAAATCAACTTTTGTTTTGAATAATTGGAGTCAGACTGTCTAAATCATTTCATTTGTATGATAGAAAAAATCCTTCTCATTGAACCTGCTTTTCTGTTTCAATCTACTAATAAATTGCTATTTTCAAATGATTCACAAAATCCCAAATTTTGTCTGAATTACATTGGTATAGAACTCATTGTAATGCCAAACTTGCTGTTACCCTTTGATTTTCAGAGCTGTAATACAGAGATTATTCATTGACAGAGGTGCTCATACACCAGGTAAAGCAGAGTTGCCTGTTAAGTAGTGCAGGTGGGAAGCTACCATTTTGTGTTAGCTTACTGGGATTGGAAGCCACAGTTATTTAACAACGCTGCTTTCACATAAACTGGTATTAGATTGCAGCATGCTTAGAGCTTTACTGAAACTTTGCTTCAGCTAATTTCTGCCAATTTACAGTTTTCCTGAAGATAACACACACACACATCAATTGCACTCTAGTGTATTTCTTTGGATTTGTGCCATTAGGAATAACAGTCAGTATTTTCCCTCTTTGGCATACTAACACACCTTAAATATTTCTTCAGTTAAACTTACAGTGTGTGGTGTGTGATTTAGAAAGATATTTATGTAATTTACTTAACCTACATATTCAGCCCTGTGTGTTTTATTACACTAGTGAGAGCAGTATTAGGTTTGAGCCCCCCCCCCCCCCCGCTTCCTGGTGCAGAGTGAGGTTACTGGTGAAATCAGGAAAAGCTCCCAAACAGAGACAGAATGCCAAGTTAATACAGCTGCAAAAGGGATTTGGCTAGAGTAGGAGAGGTCCTAAAGATTGCCTTATGTAAAGATGTTACCTACATTGTGTGTATTTGTTAAGTTGGTATTTCCTGCAGTGGTGCAGAGTCATGTCACTATTTTTTGTCATCTACTGCTTTAGAGTGAGAATCTCCGGAATAATTTTCCATTCACTGTATCCTTCCTGCTGTAACCCATTTTTCACTCTAGAGTTCTACCCAGGCATTCTGCGGCCTGTCTCTCAGCTGTAAGGCGCTCTGACATACTGCTGTTCATTTGGCTCTTGTCTATCCCTTGTCTGCTACTTATATCTCGCGCCCCACTCCCTGTCTACATTCTCCTGTCTGGGCTAACATTTTTCTCTCTTCTTCTACACCCTCATATTCTTATCTTCTGCACTGATGTGTTATGTCTCTTACTAATATTATTTGTTATGTCTCTTACTAATATTATTTGTTATGTCTCTTACTAATACTATTTGTTATGTCTCTTACTAATATTATTTGTTATGTCTCTTACTAATATTATTTGTTATGTCTCTTACTAATATTATTTTCCTTCTCTGTCTTCTATCTTTCTCATCAAAACCCACCATCTTGTTGTGTTAGCTTTTAACACTGCCACTGCTATTGCTGTTTCCTAGCCTATTAAAACATTTTACTGACCTTTTGCTCTTCCTGAGTGATTTGATTTGTGCCCACTTCACTTTGCCTCACTATGCTCGGCGCTGCCTACCTCCATTCTGACCACACCTAACATTACTTCATTTATACTTAACTTATCCCTCCCATCCTAAATTCTATCTTATTATGTAGTATCCTTAACCCAACTTCAGGAACTTAAACTCCTCCTTAATACTAAACAGTCATCTGCTACCCGTCACCTCACCTCAACTTCAAAAATATGACAGACACTCTTCTTGCCATTATATGCACCCAACTACTATTTCCAGTGTCCTTATCTGCATTACATTCTACTCCTCAGTACATCTGACTCTTTTCCAATACTGTTGTTACTCCTCTCTTTCAGTTCACACTAATACATAATTAAAACTGTTTCACTGTAAGCTCAAATGGAATATTCCTACTCTTGTCATGTATTTATTTTTTATTACTCCAAATTGTGTGTGACAGTATTGTAGAACTGCTTTATGTCACAATATTTTCCCCACCTTTATCCATCTTGTTTATAATGGACTAGCGAAGAATATTAACATCATTACTTCCCTGTATTCTGCTACAGATTTGTGGATGTATGTGCAAGAAAATGTATATTTTAACCATTAAATTGCTACACTCTTGAAAAGTGAAAATCACCAGCAAGCTTACACACACACACACACACACACACACACACACACACACACACACACACACACACACACACACACACACACACACACACACATAACAACTATATTAGGCAACTGATCACAGGGAGCACAATATGTCCCACCATATACTCCTTTAAGCAGACACATTTAAAAGTTCATGCCATCCTTTCCAAGCACTTAAAAGTGATCACATCCCACATCAAGCAGGGCCATACATGATAACCTTGCTGCAGATTTGTCTCTACCCATTCAATCATCAAGACGTACCTTAAACACAGACTATGTAACTTTGCATGACTTGTGGTGGTAACTTTTTCTGCAGGCTGGGGATCTGTCAAGTTAGGAACCATCCCTACAGTCAGTCATGTTTATTTGTTGATGACGATTTAGGTCGCTAGTATGCATGTTTATAGAGCCACTGATTTTGCAAAGAAATGAAGGTCAGCTAGGACTGGATCTTTCACAACTTGAAAAGTGAGACCTGGATTAACTTATAGCAGCTGGTGGGCTTCTGAGTGTAAGGAGAGTTGTGCCAATCTGTAAGGATAGGTGAAGGATCTAATGCCTTAAGTTTTTCATTTAAAATTGCTGCGGCCTTTCAAGTTGAATGATATACTTGGATTTGTACATACCAAAGCAAGCACTGTATTTGATGATGGGTCTGAAAAGGGAAGACTGCAGTGGTAAGATAACTTCTATGGCTCTTCAAAATATTCCCTTAAAAATTAATGGGGCTAACTAGAAGCATTCCTGATTATTGTGGAAAGACTGAATGACAAAGAATTGCCCACATAAGTCTCTTATGACCATATTATTTGAAGAGGAATTGTATTTAGCCTAAGATCATTTTCAGAACACCAGATATGTTCATGTTCCAATCCTTAATGGAGCAGTTAGTATCAGTGTGAGTGGTAAGAGTGCCCAGTCATCAGCCATCAGCAACAATTAATACGCAAAGCCATAAATACACATCAAGCCTAAAACTCAAAGTGTACCCCGGATTCCAAAGTACAGCAACTTCAGACTAGTATGTACAGGTAGCAGTTGGACGAAGGGTACAACATCCACAAAAACACATTAATGCATTTATAACAAAGAGCAAAGTTAACAAAATAATTACAATATTCAATACAAAATATTCATAGTTGACTGATAACAATTTTGAATCTCACAGTCACAAACAACACACTAAATAATGAACTTAAAAAAGAAATAAAAATAGCAAAGTAGAAAGCTAACACAAGCAACAAGAAAAACAAAATAATGCACCAAAGAAAAAAAACTACAAAATTAAAAAAAAGAATGCAAAATTACCAAAAAGCCTCAAAAATCACTTACTCAAAAAAAAGAATAGAAGGACAAAACAGTTTCCATATATTCTGTTACATTACAAAACTACAGGTTACTCTTTTCAGAATTTGTACCCCTGAAAAAGTAAAAGAATGCAAAAAAATCCCAGTGAAACCCTCATCCTCTCAGCTTGTATATACACATCCATATCTATATCTATATCTATATCTGTATATATATATATATATATATATATATATATATATATATATATATATATGGATCTATCTTAGTACATCGACATTTCAAAATAGCGAAAACGGATTAACCGACACGAGAAGATCGAAAGTCACTTCACCGACGCCAGAAGATCGACAGTTCACAAACACGACATCGCATACACCCGACACATCATACCAACAAACAAAACACATCCCCTATCCAACACCCACACACACAACACAAGCACACCAAAATCCTCACAAACGAACACTAACCCATACATACACAACTATCTACAACCCTAACCCAAACCCTTACCCTAAGGTCCGTCACTGTCGCACACTCACCTAACCCGCGCCCTAACCCTAACTCACTTATCCCACCCCTACCCCTACAAAACACCAGCATCGCACACTTACCTTACTCGCACACTCACCTAACCCGCGCCCTAACCCTAACTCCCTTATCCCACCCCTACCCCTACAAAACACCAGCATCGCACACTTACCTTACTCGCACCCTATCGTCCGTCACTACCGCATACTTACACATCCTTTCCCCATCGCAGTGTTCTCAGCGTCGGTATCTTCCTCCGTCGGTCTTCTGCCTTGTCGATCTTCTGGCGTCGGTGAAGTGACTTTCGATCTTCTCGTGTCGGTTAATCCGTTTTCGCTATTTTGAAATGTCGATGTACTAAGATAGATCCATATATATATATATATATATATATATATATATATATATATATATGAAATCTATCTCTCTCTCTCTCTCTCTCTACATATATATATATATATATATATATATATATATATATATATATCTGCATCTATATCTATATCTATATCTGCATCTATATATCTATATCTGTCTATCCGTCTGGCTATCTGTATATATTTATATGTATACCAAATCCACAGCTGTAATAAAGTAGAGAGAAGGGGAAAACACTTAAAGTGTACCTCTGGTTTGAATAAGCATACTAAATGAGATAAAGTGTACCATGATGCATAAAATTCAATCAACCATCCCAACGACTTTTCCTTAATGGAACTTAAGTATACTGAGCAAGGCATTAGACCAAAGAAAAGAAAAGAAGCCAAGATGGTCCTTAAAAATATAAAAGGCATTAAGCAATGCAATCCAACACTCTTAACTGAATAATATTGAAATAATTAATACATAGTATGGCATATCAACTTTCATCAACATAATTCAGAAAAAAAAATAAAGTGAAAAGGGATGTGTTGGGCAAAAGGCTTAACATGGGGAGTGCAGAAGTGCTTGCCTCCGGTAAAAAAATACTTTGAATAACACTGTGTATTCTATTTACCAATACACTGTACAGCCTTTAGTGCATGTGATTCAAGTATTTATGAACTTAAATTGGTAGTGTCAGGGAGTTTCAGCCAGGTTATTTTGATGCAAGGAGTGCAGTTTTGATGAGATATACTAAACCCCTATTTAAACAGGAATCTAAAAAAAAAACAGATAATTTTGGAGATGAACTCTGGTAAATTATACTGCGATTCAGGAAATGCATTTTTTCTTTTAATTCCATGTAGTATGAAATATGGATTTAAAGTCATGCGTGAGATTTCATTCTATTTCTAAAGCAAAATAAACTGTCATTTTATTTATTTATTTATTTATTTATTTGTTGATTTATTTATTTGTTGATTTATTCATTTAGTTTTGTTTACTGGGGTAGTGCACTGATCAGAAGTGACCATTTACAAACACAGACCGGATAAAAAAACATTCACATGAGTACACAGTACAATTATATCTTAACCTGTTATCTTGCAAATGGTTCCAATGACACTGTACAGTTATTCCTGCTGTACAGTTATTTCCGTCACCTGAGTATAGCCCGTATTCTATCTGTACTGACTCCTGGCTGTGTAATAGATGGATGCCATTTCACAACTACTACAGGTCAGCACTGGGATGCTTGCTTTTATAATTTGTGCATTCATCTGCTCTGAAGTCAAACAAAAAGCTGCATTTAATATGAAGTACTCATAGCAACTTATATGTCAGTGTGCTATTTATTTCAGTTTCTTAGGGTAGCTGGTGTTCCACATCTCATTCAGATGTGGTCTCACCCTTTACTCATGAAAGTAGGCCTTAATAAATGATGCCCAGTAAAGTACAGTAAGCAGTTCTGTGGAATGCTAACTGCACAGATGCTTTGAGAGCACCTCAGGCATGTCTATGCATCACAGGTAAATAAAAGAGATGTTTACTGAAATAAAAGAACTAATTGTCTTTTAGGACTATGCCATAGACAAAACTTATAATGACCATAAAGCTCCTTTTGTTCAGTCAAAATGTGTCTATTGATGACTAGGTAAACGAAATAATTTGTGCACTCCTTAGAGTATGTTGACCAAGTTACTTACATAATATTCTATATGTTGTATCTTTGAGATACCCAAAAAGTGTGAGTTGTGTCATAATAAGCAGATAGTTTGGTATTAATATCCTAAATTATTATTTTCTGCTGGTGAAAATAGCTAATAAAAACAAATACCTAAAGGGTCGCATGAAGTGTGAAATAAACAGTAAGCATATTTTTGAAACAAGGCTAAAGTAAAAATAAGTACAAAAGAGCCCCAATGTATGATGCTAGTACCTTAAAGAGATTTAAAATAAAATTATTAGAAATCTTATTTCTGGCATAATTTACAACTTGTTATACACATGGGTATCCCAGTTATAACATATTCATTTGTCAGAATGAAATGCTCATTTATTAAAGTTATGGTGCATTGGGTTCAGATTTTTTTTTTTCTTTTTTGACATGCTTTAGCTCCCCCAGAATGGAGTGTTATGAATGACCCCGCCTTCAGCAGGAAACCACGATGTGCAAAGATTGACAGGACTCACCACTGCAGTTGCGAGCCAGGTTTCCACATGAGTGGCACATATGACAACAGCATATGTCAGGGTATGTACAAATTCAAATACATCATTAAAATATTACAAAAACTAACTCCAACATTAACAGTAAGCAATGTGAAGAGGAATATAATTTAGTAGCAAAACAAATAATATCAAGTACACATGACTGCCTCCTAAATGTCCATGCTTATTTCTGTTTACAATTAATATTTTCAGTTGTTAAAACTCAAATTACCATGTTTTTGCATTAATCGAGACAACTGAATTTGTCTGCTGTCAGTATAACTCCTGGATTAGTCATATCTAGTCGTATATTACAGAGCTTCAGACAGAGACATAGCAGTAACCTACAATCATAAAATGAGTTTATTTATTATATTTGTTAATCAAGCGAGTGAACTGGTCTTCAGACACTTTTCAGCCACTACTTCTGCCAAATAGGCAAAGACAAAAAGTAACAGAATACAGTAAGCATGAACAGTTAATACATTTAGTATTAATAAATCAGGATGTAAATACATAAATAATTGCTTAGAACAGCAACTTCAGCATAATACTACAATACCATCTGCCACATTATCATAGTTTGCTAATCCTGAAAACTGTTTGCTAGATAGTTCATTCTGCTTAGCCAGTGGTCAGCTATTATACAACTGAGAATCCAAAGAAGATAGTTTAGATGTCAAAACATGCAGTGTCCTGTCAATACTGTGGAATACTGTCTGGTTGTCTTTTTACTATACTCTGGTGGTCTGTGGGGCTGCCATCTCTGTTTCAGGCAAGCAGATTTGTTATGAAGGATGTCAGGTTACAGTGCTGAGTACGATTCACAACTGGTAGGTCATGATGTTTTCTCCAGGCACTCTGATACAACTTTAATAATTAATTGACAGGGTATTATCACTAGTATTCAAAACTTATATCAGACATCTGTTTGACTATTATAATTCCTTCTGTGCCTGTACAAGAGGACAACTGAGAAAGCTGGAGGGAGTTCAGAGGAAATTTCAAAAAAAATTGTGCAGCTGAAGAACATGGGATATGGATCATGATGTGAGACATTAAAATTATTTAGTGTCTGTTAATTGGGCTAAATTAAATTTGGCATACAATTTTTTTTATGATCCAGCTCTGCAAATCATGTTCAATTTAGAGGTTAATGCTCATGTTAAAATGCATAACATAACAATATGCAGTTTATAATGAAAATGGGCAATTCTGTGATGAGGTCTTAGTATAATTCTATTAGAATTACAAAACTATGGAGTGACATTTAATTTAATGTTGCTAAACAATCTACGAGCTGGGAAACTTTTAAGAAAAATTTAAATACGTGGGCTGATAGAAAGGCCTACAAACCATATTTGGAGGAATCAGCATTTCCTGATGGCTAATCGACCTAAAATTCTGTCTTTGAATTTATGAAGTTATAAACTTAATAAAACTCCATCTTTTTGGCCATGTCCATGCTGACCAGAAGCAAAATGATTTCATATTCTGCCTGCTGCTTATCAGAAAACACTGTAATCCATATGTCTCATTAATCATCTTATTTTGGTTGCCATAGTTTGTGAATATAAAGGCAGCGGTAGTATTAAAACTCCACTGTGTTCTCCCACTTAAGGTCACTCAAGACACGAGATGTAGAATTATCCAGGAAAATAACATGTCTAATTATATAATATTAATAAGGGAATAATAAACAATGTAAAATAATACTTGTAACCTCCATGATTCATGCAAAAAACCAGGGTGTTATTTTCTGAATACTATTGTTGTATATTTAGATGATTGCTATGCCTGTGATAGACCATTCAATAGAAGCTGATGAAATGAGTTTAGGAATAGATAGATCCTGGTTATTGGGGGTGCAGTCAGGAAGACAAAGGCTGAATATGTCAGGAACAGCTTTCCTTTTATTTCCTTTTGAAATACTGGGGCAATATTAGGTAAACATTTTATCGTTGATAGAAGCAAAGTATTTTAGCACAGATACACATTTGAGAGAAGGGGTTGGGATGCTGAGTTTATATCCTCCATATGAGTGGAGGATATAACCATGTTGTGCTGGCATCGTCATACAACTTGCTGACCGAATAACATTTGGGTAAGGCTTGATGGTGGTTGTCTAAGTCAATGCAACCATGAAATCCCATGTAGAGTATCACAACCAAGCACTGTATCCTCAATCATCACAGAGATAATTAGTAAAAAGGAGATGGTCCAGCAGAAAATATCTGTGGGGAGAATGAGGAGTGAGAATGACACATTACCTGTCTGGTAATGGCTAATTATGTTTCAGGGTCAGCATTTTTTAAGCTGCAGTTGTGTATTAATAGGTCAGCTGTGTAATGCAAGTCTGATAAGTCACACCATGATATACAGTCAGGGATCCACCAATCAGGCATTTTATAGGACTGTCTTAAAACAAGCAGAATTGGCCAGAAACAGCACAGTACTCTTTTAAACTTTTATGTTCAAAGACGCACTGAAAATCAATGTTAGAATCATTCTTTTTTAAAAAAAAGCACATAAACAGATGCATTACTACAGCTGATAAGTAGTCCCTAACTGTTTTCAAAATACTAGGTAGTTGTTCGCCAAGAAAGAATTATTGTCATCTTATCATCCTTCATTGTTACCAAACATCTACTGGGGGACCACAAGGATGGTGACCTGATATGAATGTTGGGTTCTGCTAGGCAGTCTGCCATTAGTCAAACACTGATATCTGGTTTCTAGTAGGAGACGTGTGACGGATCCAGTATATTATCTATGATAGTGTTATGGATAACTATTGAAATGGTGAGACTTGCAGTGCTGAGTCCCAAAATGATGACAAAAAAAGACAGAAATACAGGAGAAAAGCAAATACTGAACACTAGTCTTCTTTAAATTTAAACCTGTTTTATGCAGGGGACAAGCTCCCCACATCCCCCAAAATGTACTAACATCAAGATGACTGTACCTTGTAGGAAAGGCAATATTGTGAGAAATCTCGGATTTAGTATATATAAGTCCAGATTTTCAGTCATTCGGACTCAACATTCTGGCATTGTGAGTCCAGACATTTCAAATGCTTATCCAGTACTGTGCAGTACTAGTCTATCACAAGCAATGCTGCAATCATTACTGACTTTTTTGTTCATTTGTGTAAGATGATTAGGCTTAGGAGCTTCTTTTCTGAAATGATCCAGAAACACTGTCTGGATAAGTGACTTGCTCAAAAGTACATACTGTGCTATTGAAAACTGAAGGAATTCAGCTTAGACCTACAGGATAAAGCCTGTTAGTAGCTCATACCATTAACCCTCTGAGATTTGCTATTTGGTATTTAGTTTGGAGATATTCAAGCCAATAGCCCAGAATTGTGGTTGACCATGTTAGCTGATGGCTGCAAGCTGGACACTATTGTCCACTCATCCACTTATACTAAACAGCTTCACAAAGTGCTGGAATATGCAAAAAAGTGCAGCACAGTAACATTTGGTAAAAAAGCTGCTCCCACCGCATGTGTTATAAGTGGTTCTCATCTTCAAACAGATACATTCATAAGAGACATGGGCATTATTTGGAAGACTGTCTCTCAGATGATCATTTTTACACCATAGCCAAGAAATCCTTCTATCTATCTCACTTAATTTACCCCAAAATATGTTCATGATCCAAATAAATCATGTTCGGTATTTACTTTTCTGAGGTACAGGCCAACGTGGGAGGACTATGGCTCACCAAGTTCGCAGATGACTGCAAACTGGGCGACATAATCGACTCTCCAGCTGACACAAACATCCTTCAAAAAGGTCTCGCAGAGACAGATAACTGGTGCCAGAGCCATGGTCTAAAGCTAAATGCCAAAAAGTGTATAGTCATACCCTTTGGCAAAAACAATGTGCCCACAAATTACCACATAGGTGGTAACCCATTAAGTACAGAGAAAGTAATTAGGGATCTGGGGACCCAAGTTGATAGCAATCTCTCCTTTGACAACCACATTGCCAAAGTGGTTAGAAAGACCTTCTACATAAGCCCACCTCATCATGAAAGGATTCACATCTAGATCAAGAGAGGTAATCGTGCCCCTTTATTCATCCCTCATCAGGCCCATCATAGAATACAATGCCCCCTTTGGGATGTACCTTACCCGACACCTGCAGCAATTAGAAAGACCCCAAAAGTACCTCACAAGGAGGATCAAGGGACTCAAACAGATGCCATATGCTGCTCGGTTAAAAAAACTCCAGCTCTACTCAGTTGCATACCGCCTACTTTGAGGCGATCTATGCCTGACATATAAAGCTATGTCCAACCCAGAATTAATGGACATGCTACACCTCAGTAAATCTAAATCCCTTAGAGCCACGCGCTTGAGGGACTTGAACCTCAGCACAGAAATAAATAGAACATGCTGGAGGGATAGATTCATAACCCAGAGGCTCCCTTCGCTCTGGAATAGAATTCCAATTCATGTTAGACAGAGCACCTCACTGACTCTCTTCAAGAAGAATCTTGATGAGTGGATGGGGGATCATAGGTTTGTCCCAGGGATTACTTCTGTGTCACTATTAGACAGAGGCACAGTAAACTAAACTTTAAAAAGGGCACAGTATACTCAAATCAAGGGGTGGCGTAAGCCAAACACAATCGGGCTAGGCTTATAAATGCCCCAGGGCAGATAGCCTGGTATGAACCTATGAACCTTACAACTGCACTCTTCCCTTACTCAATCCATCATCAAATACAGTTCCCCCTCTGGTATTTATTAATCCAAGCACATCACTCAATGGGAAAAGCCCTAACAAATTTTAACCAATAAGATTAAAGGCCTTAAAATCCTTCGACTATTCTGATAGATTAACACAACTCTTCTTTTACTCCGAAGCCTACGCGCTGTTTTGAGGTGACCTGTGTGTTGTTTTTTTTTTTTTTTTTTTTTTTTTGTGCAGTGAAAGACACAATCCTATATTGGCCTCATATTTCTTCACAAAAGCCAGTGGTTCTATAAATCTACACCAACAAAAAATAAGACTCACTGGAGGGATAGGCTCCAAACTCAAATTATTCCCAACCTATTGAATAATTTACTGATAATGGTCAAGCAAAGTGCTACTTTGCTTTATGTTTAGTCTTGATGATTGCATAGGTAGGCACATATTTATATCAAGGTTATCATGCATGAACCCACTTAATTGGGGAGATGGATACTATTAATTGTTTGTAAAGAGTGTCAAGAGCTTTTAAGTGTATATGACCAGGCATCATATGTCTCCTGTGATCTATCACCTAGTGTTGTTCCTATGTTCTTGTGCGAATAGACTTAATTTGTTCCATCAACCTGACAGTCCTCAGTAAAATGTGTTTGGAAGATAATCTCATACTTGGTTTGGAGGCCACATGCTCAGCTGTTTTGTGATAATTCTCTTGTTCAGACTGGGACATGCTGGAAGAAAACATATGTCTTACAGATCATAATCTAATTACTATTCCATCTAGTGATACCAGATCACCTCAGTCCAGCCTTGGAGAAACTGTGATGCACAGAACATTCATCTCTGTGTATGTCTGAGAGTTATTTTTGTACAAATTCACCGACTTATTTATTGACTCACTGTTGCATGTATGGAAATACGTATTGTGCAATGTTAATATCTGGATCAGAGACAAACTCTTATATTTTAGAAGAGAATTATTCAAATGTATAAGCATGCAAGTAACTTCCATTGTTGCATTTGTAGAAGAATATTTACTGAACCCACTCTTTTAGATGGATATGTAGCCCTTAGAAATGGTGGTGGAGCATCATAGCATTGCATTTAGTTCTGAACTCCAAACTTGACTGAACAAATTAAAGTAACATTAGGACTGATATTTCTCCATTATGTCCTCTAAGAAACAAAATCATTGTTATAAATAAAAATTACAGTAAAATATCACTGAGCCACCCACAACGAGCCCTCACGGAACAAATACCCAGTGCTACCATTTAATAGAGATAAAATACCAAACTTGGTCATGCACAAAAAAAAAAAAAAAAAAAAAGAAAAAGACAAGCACCTAATAGCAGACCCCCCCCCCCCCTATTCCACTAAATAACTAAAATTCAAACTGACGTACATACCTGGTCAGGGACAGTGATAAATCTCCAAATGAAAATAAAAGCAAAAACCCCGCAGGCAGGAAATGAAGCAAGCCAGGAAGAAATAGGAAGTTAATAAAGTGCACGCAGAGAAAAAACACTGGTCCCCACAACAACAGAAAAGGAATTCAGTCATACTAACCTAATATACACATAAACATACAGCATAAAAGAGTAAGACAGTGTATAAATACAGAGGCATATTAAAATAGTAGTAAAACACGCATAACAATTACAATAGAAACCCATTTAAATAAAAGTAATATCAATACTATCAGGTAAACTATCTTATGAGAACTTATTGCTTAACACTGCCATATAATATGCAGTAATCTATGCTTTGTTCCATCTTGTTGCTTAATTAAATTGTTACATATTTGCATAGAAATATTTCAAGCACAGGCAATAATGCCCTTCTAGCCTGCCAATATACCAAAACAGTCATTCCCAGAGTCCATGGTGTCTTTAAACTATCTAAACTAGTGTTTGCTTTAATATAATTTTGTAGTCTATTTCCTGCATCAGCTATTCTGTTAGAGAACCAATTAGTACACATCTCATTCCTATAGAACCTTCTACATAAGTTGTCATATTCTCTGCTACTTTTTAATAACTCAAACATTCCCAGAGATTGCTGTTTCTAAATGCCTTATATTCCTGACTTGAGATCTCCTCCTAAATATTTATACGAGACACTACACAAGTTCAAATATTTTATTCTTTCATAATAACTTATATATTCACATCCATGGAAGCTGTTGGTGTATTTATGTTGCATTGGCTGATAGGACTTAACTACTGTCCAAAGACGAAAGAGATGAAAAACTCACTTTTTATTAAAAAATAACAAAGCTTTCGGGAAAAAGACCCTTCCTCAGTGTTATATAATACATTAATAAGTAAAATTTACAACTCTTATAGTAAGAACCAGAGACCACATGACACAGCCAACCTATAACGAAACACAATAGAACAATTTAACAATTTAAAAAGCAATTGAAACCATTAAGGTTATACTACCCTTAAAGGAAACATCATTATTTTAAGAATATAGAAACTTGTAAAGCTTTACATAAAAGAAATTCAACAAACTTTTATGAAGCTTTGATAGAGGCATCATAAGACATACATTAATAAAGTAATAATAAACATTTTTTAAAAATTTTATAAACATTAATGATATTGTTTCTGTCTAAACTCTAAATGTGGTTTAATAGTAACAGTGGTGTTTAGACCAGGCAACTTATCAGCATTTAATCTAACTATCCAGTTAAACTCAACAACATCTAACTTATTAGTTATATCACCAGATCTTATACTTTTAGCTACTACTTTTAAAACTTTGAACTTGAAGTTATGCTGTTCATTATTGTCCTTTCTATGTTGTGTTAGGGCGTTAGTCAAAATATAACGCCTCATTTCTGATTTATGCTCAATAATTCTTTCCTTTAAGGATCGAGAACACTTCCCAACATAGAAACTTGGATATTCTGTACATGTGGCCAGATATATCACATTAATAGTTCTACATGTAGCATGACAGTCTATCATATATTCTATCCCATCTATCGGGTGTACAAATGATTTCTTATTACATATGTCAATACAACAGCTAAAATTATAATATGGTACAGTTCCAAGTTTATTCCCAATGGGTGATGTATAATTCATCTCAAAATCCTTATAATACAACCTCCTTTTCAAATTTTGCATGTTTCTATATGCAAAGTTAGGAATAACATCCAATATTTTACTTAACTGTGGTTCAGCCATAAGTATACGCCGATTTCTATTTATTATTTGTTTCACATATTTAGACATATTATTATAAGTCATAACATATCTTATTTCATTTTTTGGCTTGTTTTCCTCATTTACCTGATAAACCTTTTCACCAAAAAATGGACATGCATAATCATTTCTATTATTTAATATACGATCCCTAATTTCATTAACCTGGATCTCATTATAGCCTCTATTAAGAAACTCTGCACACATTAGGTTCATTTGCTGTTCACAGTTATATAGGTCAGTATTTAATCTACTCACACGCAGTAGTTGACTTTTAACTATACCTTGAAAAACATGGTTTGCATGCATGCTATTCGCATGGGTGTATCTATTAACTTGAACCTTCTTCTGAAACACAGTAGTTCTTAACGTATTATCATCCTTTTTAAATATTTCAACATCCAAAAAGGAAATCTTAGTATCTGAAGAACATGCAGTAAATGTTAGAAAATTAGTAGTATTATTCAAATAAGCGACAAAATCCAACAAGGCCGAAGGTGTCCCTTTCCATATAAAAAAACAATAAGCAACGAAACGATGATAAAATAAAATATTATTTCTATATAAATTCTTTTCACTATATACATGGGATTTTTCCCATTGACTCAACACTAAATTCGCATATGTGTTGGCCATGGGAGTACCCATGGCTACACCAGACAATTGTAGAAAATATTGTTTATTGAACATAAAAACATTTTTCTCTAATATTATTTCCAGAATACTGCATAGGACTTCTATATCTCTACCTGAGGTACTGGTGTTTTCATGTAAAAAACTACGTATAGCATTGATCCCATAATCATTGGGTATCTTAGTGAATAAAGATGCTATATCCATAGTTACCATCAGATAGTCATGTTCATTAGGTTTTATATTCCACTGAAACAATTTCTTTAAAAAATCTCCTGTATCTTTAATATAACTGTGACATAAATTCAGATATTTACTTAACCTTTCCTGAATATAAATTGATAGTGGTTCTGTTAACCAGCCTCGACCAGACACAATAGGTCTCATTGGTGGTTTAACAAAGGATTTATGTAGTTTGGGAATACCATAAATCACAGGGATAAGTGGTGTTGAAACAGTAAAAAAATTAAACAGACCCAAATTGATATCATCTTGTGTCTGTAAATCATATATAAACATATTTACATCATAGATAATTCTCTTAACATCTGAAAAAGTGATTTCTCTAAAGATTTCACTATCATCCAAAAGAACATGCATTAACTCAACATAAGCATTTCTATCAAATATTACGGTAGCGCCCCCTTTATCTGCTTGCTTAATTATAATATCTGTTATTAAGCAATAACTTATAAGCCTTGTTTTCATTATAAGTTAAATTATAAAAACAAACTTTTAATTTTCGTTTAGCTATAGCTTTAGTTATATTTTGACTAACGCCCTAAAACAACATAGAAAGGACAATAATGAAAAGCATAACTTCAAGTTCAAAGTTTTAAAAGTAGTAGCTAAAAGTATAAGATCTGGTGATATAACTAATAAGTTAGATGTTGCTGAGTTTAAATGGATAGTTAGATTAAATGCTAATAAGTTGCCTGGTCTAAACACCACTGTTACTATTAAACCACATTTAGAGTTTAGACAGAAACAATATCATTAATGTTTATAAAATTTTTAAAAAATGGTTATTATTACTTTATTAATGTATATCTTATGATGCCTCTATCAAAGCTTCATAAAAGTTTGTTGAATTTCTTTTATGTAAAGCTTTACAAGTTTCTATATTCTTAAAATAATGATGTTTCCTTTAAGGGTAGTATAACCTTAATGGTTTCAATTGCTTTTTAAATTGTTAAATTGTTCATAGGTTCATAGGTTCATAGGTTCATAGGTTCATACTAGGCTATCTGCCCAAGGGCATTTATAAGCCTAGCCCATAGTTATGTGGCTTTCGCCACCCCTTTAGTTTGAATAAAACTATGCCTATTATTTTGCTGTGCCTCTGTCAAGCAGTGACACTGAAGTAATCCCTGGGGTATATCTGCGATCTCCCATCCATTAGTCAAGATTCCTCTTGAACAAGGCCAGCGAGGTGCTCTGCCTCACATGTACTGGGATTTTGTTCCACAGCATAGGGAGTCTCTGGGTGATGAATCTGTCCCTCCAGCACGTTCTATTAATAACCGTGTTCTATTGTGTTTCGTTATAGGTTGGCTGTGTCATGTGGTCTCTGGTTCTTACTATAAGAATTGTAAATTTTACTTATTAATGTATTATATAACACTGAGGAAGGGTCTTTTTCCCAAAAGCTTTGTTATTTTTTAATAAAAAGTGAGTTTTTCATCTCTTTCGTGTTTGGATAGATTGGTTTTCTGCTCTGAATAGAGAAGATTTAAACCGTGGTTACAGCTGTATATTTATTAGGACTTAACTACTGCCCATGACATCCACTTAGCTGAAAAGGAAGAAATGAATATTCAAAAAACATAATGCAAAATCCTCTGATATTAGCTGTTTTATCTCTGTCCCACCTCATCCCATTACAGAAACATCTTTCTCAGTAGATTAGGTAGAGCCAAATAAATGAAGAAGGAAATTATCATGATTCAGAACAAAACATATCAGAAAACCAAATTGTTTGGCAGATACAAATATGTGCAAGTCAGAAAAAGCTGGCATTTTATGAGAATTGTATAGGAGAAGCTGCAGATATCTACTATCTCAAAAAAAAAAAAACTTTTAAGACTATTGTATATACATATTTTCATGTGCAACTGTTAGCTAAGTTTTTGTCTTGTACTGTGATAGTCAAATAGTATTTGTCTATTTAAATGGCTTGACAATTTCTCCCAAGGCCACAACTGAAAATGAGCTTTTCAATAGGCTCAAACAACCTATCCACGTAAACAAACTGAAATATATAAATAAATAATTAAATGTCAAGAGAGTGTTAATTAAAAGTTGCAGAGAAAGTCTTGTAGCTGTCCCCGAAAAAAGTTTTACTACAGCAAGAAATGCCCTAAAAGGAAGACTGAAAGTCTAAGCTAAGAGAACAGTCCTATTAATACCCCAGAAATAGAAGGCTATTGAAGAAACCAGAAATATATATGGTCTACTTGGAAGATGATCTTGATGTCAAAGACTGAAATGTTAAATTTATTGAATATTTACTGATGAGTCTTAAGATCTTATTTTGATATAAAAAGCCATTGGTATGCTTATTGTTTCGATAAATAAAATTAAAAAAAATATATATATATATATATATATATATATATATATATATATATATATATATATATATATATATATATATATATATATATATATAGATAGATATTTATATATATATATATATATATATATATATATATATATATATATATATATATATATATATATATATATATATATATATATATATATATATATATATATATATATATATATATATATATATATATATATATATATATATATATATACATACACACACACACCATATCCATTTGTGTGTGTGTGTATGTGTGTGTGTGTGTGTGTGTGTGTGTGTGTGTGTGTGTGTGTGTGTGCGCGTGTGTGTGTGTGTGTGTGTGTGTGTGTTGGGAAAAAAAGTTGCAGCATATTGTGTTATCTTTAAATATGCAATGTTACCTTATTAATGTTCAACGATGTGCATGCTGATTGGCAACAGCAATCATCATGCCTATTGTAAATCCTATATTACTCACAGGAATAAGTTCAGCAGTTGTAGCTACTGAGAAAAAAATACAGCTGCAATATTCTGCACTCCACTAAGCAAGAAAAAGAAACACGTGTACTACAGTATGGAAGGCAAACTGCAGCATTGCTGCCATGTGCTCAGGAGTCCACATGTATTTTGACATAAATAATAGGATGCCAGTGCACTCCTGATTCCTAAGGAGGATCCCTGATGGTCTAATGGTTAGGATATGGAACCCAACCCACTTTGGTATTGACAAGGCCAAGTCATGCCTACCCAACCTGGTGGACATCTTTGAGAAGTTCACTAAATCAATGAATGAGGGCAAAATGGTTCACACTGCCTATCTTGACCTGGCCAAGACATTTGACACAATACTACACTCAGGCATTGTTGACAAACTCAAGAGGTTAGGTATAAACCCTTATGTCATCCATAGCTCACAGACAGGGCACAGGAGGTTATAACTGATTCCATCTCTACAACAAGGTCACAAGCGGAGTCCCTCAGGGATCAGTCCTGGGACTGTTCCTTTCTGGCATTTACTTGTCTGAAATCAAGGCCAATGTCAGTGGCTCCTAGCTGGCTGAATCTGCAGATGATTGCAAACTAGGAGCAGTCATACAATCTCCCACTTACACAAATGTTCTCTATGAAAACTGACATAGACAAATAACTGATGTCAGAGCAATATACTAAAACTAACTGCCAAGAAATGCATAATAGTATCTTTCAAGAAGTCATCCTCCCCTGATAACTATCATATTGACAACACACCTCTAAGAGTTGAGCCAGTAATCAGGGACTTGGAGAAACACATAGGCAATAATCCGGCCTTTGACCATCATGTGTCTACAGTAGTAAGAAAGTCATTCTCTGTTATACAACTTATAAACAAAGGTATGGCATCTAGGTCCAAGGAAGTCATTGTTCCACTGTATTTGGCATTCACCAGACCTATCATTGAGTACAGTGCTCCCTTTGGTTTGTACTTAACTAGGCACATACAACAATTGGGATGTCCACAAAGGTTCCTCGCTAAAAGAACACAGGCCATAAGTAACATGTTCTATGTAGTCCAACTCAAGGACCTATCCTTGTATTTTGTCTTCTACAGGCTAAGGGGAGATCTATGCCTGACATTGTCAGTTACCATCTTGATGGACCTTCTGCTTATCCACAAAGCACCAGAATTACCTGTTATAAAGAATTAAACCTTGCCTGTGATATCAATAGGACCCGCTGGAGAGACAGATATATGCACCAGAGACTACCCTTTCTCTGTAATAGGCTCCCCATCAATGTGAAGCAGAGTTCCTCCCTAACCCAATTCAAGTGTAACTTTGGTAACTAGATGGGGAACAAGAAATTCATCCCTGGTTTGACACCTGTGTCTCTAATGGACACAGGGAGCCTATAAATGGTTCATCTTCCAGGCCCCTGCTTGTAAATGTTTCATCTCCCAAGCCCCTGCTTACACTTATCAAGGGTACCAGAAGTTGTCAGAGATTTAGGATGCATAGCTAGGCTTAAAAAGGTCCTTGTGGTCATTAGGCCTGTAAACACCTGTGAACGTATAAGGAAAAAAGTATATTAACCATAATGAACTTCAAAGACATTGACTTATAAATGTCCTCTGCATATGCAGTGCATTATGAAGCCATCCCTAGCCACGAAAGATAGTGGTGAAAAACTACAAGACCAAGAAATTTTGAGATACAATGCCATTAGTTTAAAAAGATAAACAGTTTATTTTGTTTAAATAATGGCATTTTATAACAGGAATAATAAACTCCTGTGTGTGGGTAATGCTGTATCACTTGTTGCTGCTTACTGATTTGATCACTTGAGCTTTGGATTTGTGATCACTTCACACCAACAAAGGGCAAGCTCAGCATTATCTGTACCCAGTTACTTGATAATCCTTAAAACATGCTAATGCCCAGATGCAGGAAGTAGAATGTTATGCAGTGTCCTGCTTTCTAGAGTAAAATCTTCCTGGTGAATGAAATCACATTTACAGTGTCTGAATTGTTTATTTAGCATCTGATAATTATCCAGAAATTAGAGGCACAACAGTAGGGAACCACAACATCTGGCTCTTCACACCAGTCAAACAGGAGGTATACCTGATGAGTACTACACTGCTTTAATGTGTTTTTTACATCAAGTGGCACATATCTGCACCGTTGTCCATCACGCAGACATGTAGTGCTCTATGTGTGCTGGACACAGAGCTTGGCACATGCATTGCTGATGTATTTCTGTCTAATAATCTGATGATACTACATTTGTATGATCAGAGTATCACAGCACCGTCTGTTGCAGATATGGGTAGCAGTCAGCCTACCACCATGGCTATGATAAGTGAACAAAGAGGTCTGGATGATTACACTGATAAATGTACAAGGCATGGTTAGTGGGGATGAACTGTTGATGATGACACCAATGCACAGCAGGCTGTGCACAGCACTGCAGATCTATTGTTGGTGGTTGGTATGGTATGTCTACATTGCAACATGTGGCAGATGACGTGGCCTGACCATAAGCAGCGAGAATGCATCTCCACAAAATATTCTCATATAGTATTCAAAGGAGTTATGGCTGAGGAAGATCATATACCCACATCTACATATCCATCTTGCTCCACATTATTAAAGAAGCAGCATGCCTTTGCTATGATGATGGGTTTTGCTGCTGCAAATGTTTTTGGCATGCACTGAAATAGCTTATAGGTACAGTGAAGGGAAGTGTTGCTTCAAAGAAGAAAACACAGGCACTACAAAGTACTGACTGCAGCACTGGTCATCTTGTACAATATGATCAGAAGTGATTTAAAATGCAGAAAGAAGCACTCTTCTGATGGATATCTTGCACTTCTGCTATAATGCCTCATACAGCTGAGGTGCTTTGCTTCCACTGCTATGTGTCCATGTCATGAACAATAGACCCTCAATATCTATCATTAACTCCATTGTCCAGTAAAATGCTGCAATGTTGCCATCTGTACAACTGTGTTTCACACAGCAGAACAAGCCTATATGTGCATGTATCTTAGAGATTGCTGACAGTGGGCAACCTCCATATATTATATATCATTGCCACAGTCATGCATATATTCACTTAATTTGTCTAACCATCTCCCATATGCTATGGCTATTCTTCTGAGCACTTACTTCATCATGATTAACTTCACATAGCAGATGCAGACCTATTTCATTGGCCAGTACACAACACTAGAGTAATAAGATCAAGGAGGCACACAGCAACTGGCTGTTAGTATCACACAGACAACAGGTTTCAACGCATCGTGTGTATGTGGGTGGGGGACTTGGGCTGTGACAGTGCAGTATGTCATATCTGGCCAGTACTTGCCAGACTCTGAAGATATGTGAATGTGATAATGACAGGAGTGTTCTGATGTATTGTGTGCACATTTACACTATGTATGCTGATGGCCTACGCTCTATTGTCTTTATGTTTCAGACTGAGAAACATACCATTACAATTCTATCAGACTAACAATCACACACTGTCAGAAAAAGTGATATTAGTGACTTGAAGAGTGTAGCACACATCTGCTAAATTAGCAGAACTTGTATCATGGCTGCATCTCTGCCACTTGCTTCATGTAATTCTTACATTCAAATCTGTATGCCTTCTGCCCTGGTGTCTACGGTGGTGCTGTGACTGGAATATGCCTGTGAGGTGTGCAGTTATCAGAAAACTACTATGGCATAATATAAATTTGTAAGGCACTCTGCACTGTACCACCAGAGTTGTGTAGGTGCATCAAACACATATCAAACAGGGCAAACACATATTCCATTATATTGCAGATTGTGTGGTTCCAGGATTCCACTTGTGAGTTTTATAAAACTGACATAAGTAGCTTTGGTGTAGTTGAGTGTCTAACATCACCAACCAGCCATCCATATGGTTTTGCACCTGTTTATTGGTTGGTCACACATAGCAGATGCTGGCATAATGACTTTCTAAGTGTTTTTCACTATATTCCATACCTGTCTCTTATGATCATGTACTGCCTGTATGGTAATAGGATGACCATGGTGAATGATAGGCATCACTGTTGCTTCATACCACTTGATGGCAATCTGCACGCATTTTATTAGGTTCATTGGTACTTACTAGGCTATTGTATACCTGTGGGGGTCTTAAGAAGCCTAGCCTTACATTCCCGTGGTAGTTTTTATCCCTTATATTTTGCTTATGAATAACCTAGAGGTGGGCAGATATGTTGGGACATTTACTTGTTGCCCCTATCCATGAGGTGCTAGAATGGGGTAAATTGATGTTTTCCTAGCCATTCATCCAAATTACATTTGAAAAGAGCAAGAGAAGACTATCTGGAGCATTCCTCTCTGGGCCTCTGCTGAAAATTGGCCCATTCCAAGTCAGACTTTCCCGATAAACAAATGTTAAATGTTTAATAAATAAATAAATAAATATTACTTTATGTGGAGTGGAAAATGATTCCATTGAAGAGATGTTCTCTGTGATACATAACTATCCCTCCAACATGGTCTATGTATGTTGCAAAAGAGATTGAGATCCCTTGAGTTATTTTTCATGCTACCATTGGACTTGTGAATATGCAATAGGTCTCTCAGGATTGGGGGTCTATTGAGGCTCTGTACACGAGACAGAAGTCACCTCGTCATAGCTTGTATCATGCCAAGAAGAGGGACTAGACTTTGAGATTTTCTGCATAGGTTTTTTGATTTAGGTCCCTAATTTTTTAGTGAGAAAGCATTGTGGTCACACCAGTTGCGACAAGTGTTTGGGCAGGTACATACCGAATTGGGCACTACAGTCAATGATCAGCCTGGGTGACCAGCCAATAACAGTGGAATGATTACATTCCTGGAGTTGGATACCATATAAGCTATGAGATGAAGAATAACTTCCTTGTAATAGTGGATACATGGTGATCAAAGGACAGTTCATTGTCCTCATAGGTTCCCAGATCCCAAACTTCTGGATCTATCTATATATAAGTGTATACATATGTGTGTATGTCTACCAAGTCCCTCTTCCTACAAGGGAAGTCAAACTTGTCAACGGATGCAATTATATTCCACAACTGCTACCTGGGAATCAAGCTGAAATGTGGAATCCACTCATCATTAGGTATGTATGCAAGTATACATGTATATGCATATGTGTGTGTGTGTGTGTGTGTGTGTGTGTGTGTGTGTGTGTGTGTGTGTGTGTTTGTGTGTGAATGTACACACACATACATATATATGTATATATGATGTGTGTATGTATATCTGTATCTATCTACCTATAGACAGATAGATATAGGTAGACATACACACATATGTATACACTTATATATAGCTAGATATAGTAGCATAGAGTGGTGTTTTTCACCAGTTTGAAGTATGACCTAGTTATGTGTAACTAGCTGTATAAGTAGTGTCTGCATCGGGAAATAGAGTTGTAAGTAGTCTGTAAGAACTATTATGTTGTGCTATTGTGAATATATTTTCTGCTGTTAATGTTCACGTTGCTTTAAGGTAAAGAGCAACCTTTTTGTATCAGATAGAGCAGATTCCTGAGTGAAGTAATTATGGATGGATAACAGCAGGGCTAAGGAATGCCAGGGCAGAGAGCAGAGCTATGCTCAAGGGTACTGGGTATGTAGAGCAGGTAACCAGGGCACTGGTTCGAATAAAAAGCATTCTGCACAGTGCAAGAGGACCTGAATGTGGAGGCAGTAGGCAATTCTATGCAAGAATTCCAGAAGATACTTATTTTCAGAAACTTGTTTCCAACATCGTGTGATTAAGGTACTCTTGTGTATGAGTTAAATCACAAGATTTTTATCTTTGCTTTGAAGACAATCCATTTGAATTTGCTTTTACATAATAAACTGCAGTATTTTTAAAAAGACTGGTCTCAGCTGCTTTAATGTTCTACAAACACACAAAAACACACTCACAAATGTATATATAAACTGGAATTTCCTTGAGGCAGGATAATGATTAGGGCTTGAAGTCTATGGTGGGCTATCTGCATGCACCAAGCACCCTTATATCATTACACTTGTCACAGACGCGTCAAAGGCTATATACTATAGCCTTTGTCCGATGCATCACTGCTGACATCTTCATTGCATTTGTGCTGCTGTTTGTTGTTGTTACTGGCTCTGGAACAATCATCCATGCATTACTGTAGAGTTTGAATCTGTTTCTCCAGTTTGGCAGCCTATTAATTACATAGCTATGCATTTATATGGCCATCTCCAACACAAGCTGGTATTTATTGGTTCATAGGTTCATGGGATGTTGCTAGGCTATTGACCCAAGGGTCCTTACATTAAATCCCAATATAATACTAGGTGAGAGACATCATCTATGCCCAAGGTTTTTCTAGCAAGGATTATCCATGTCCAGGTGAGAAGCTGGGGCAATCCCCAGCAGAAATTTACTGTTTCCCATCCACTCATCCAGGTTGTGCTTAAACAGAGCCATGGAGCTACTCTGCTTGATATGGATTGGAAGCCTATTCCAGAGGAGTGGCAACCTCTGAGCGATGTATCTGTCTCTCCAGCAGGTCTTGTTTATGTCATAGGCTAGATTCAGGTCCCTGGTGACTCTAGTCCCATTTGACTTACAGATGTACAGCGTTTGCATTAGATTTGGGTCAGAGATAGCCATGTAAACCAGGCATAAGTAACATTTAAGTAGTCTATATGCTACTGAGTACAGTAACAGAGACTTCAGTCTACCCATATATGATGTGCTGGAGGCCCTGAATTTGCTTAGTTAGAAATCTCTAAGGTCTCTCAAGTTGTTGCAGGTGTCTGGTATGGTAAATACCAAAGGGAGCATTATACTCAATAAGAGGCCTGATCAGGGATGAGTACAAGAGTTACAACCTATTTTACTCTTGAGGTGATACCTTTGCTAATCAGGTGAGCAATGTAGAATGCCTTCCTCACCACATTAGACACATGGTTGTTAAAGTTAAGGTAACAGTCATCTTGTGTTCCCAGGTCTCTCACTATTGAATTGGTACTTAGGGTATCATTGTGTATTTTATAATCAGCAGGCACTTTGTTTTTACCAAAGGGAACGATGATGCATTTTTTAGCATTTAGTTAAAGACCATGGCTTTGGCACCAATCACTGGTCTGTGTAAGCCCCTTTTGAAGTACACTGACATCGCTAGGGGATTCAATGATGGCACCTAATTTGCAGTCATCCACAAACTTGGTAAGCCACAGCCCTTCCATTTTGACCTGGACTTCTTAGAAATATATGCCAAACAAGAGGGGGCCCAGCACTGACCCTTGTGGGACCCCACTGGTGACAGGTCTGCTTCTAGAGGTAAAGTTTCCCACTTTGATTAAGTGTTGTCGATCTGTGAGCTAGTTTGCAACTCACCTGACAACATAGGGGTTGATATTCAACTGGGTTAGTTTGTCAATGATGCCCGAATGTGGGATTCTGTCTGTCTGTTTAGAACTGTACTCCCAGTTTATATGCTCGTTCATGGCACTGATCCTCCTTTATTTGTCTGCTGCTCCCTGGTTTATACATGCATGCATGAATGCCTGGCACTGTTCCTGTTTTACTTGTCTGCTGCACTCTTGGTTTATACATGCATACTGGCATTGTTTCTCATTTACCTGTCTCCTGCTCTTCTGGTTTACATATGCATATATGGCACTGCTCTACCATTACTTACCTGCTGTACTCACAGTTGCTTCATTATGTATGTACAATTTACACATTGTACATAGCTGTCTGTTAACTGCAGTGTTGCTTAGCATATTGCTTTTACTGCACTTTGATCTTTTGCATTACACGTAATGTTTATGAGTCATATTTATAGATTACAACTGACAGCAAAATGCTACAAAATCTGTACATTTTTTTACCTATGATATACATTCTGAAACTCTGGGTCAAGCCAGTGGTTACAAATAACTTCTTTTGTTGCTTCAGATAGTTGCCCTAATAACTTCAGTTCACTCTGCTGAGTGTCATACCATGTTATGTTGTACAGAAGCTCTTCCAGGTAGATGTGTCAGTGTAGGCCATGATGCATAAAAGTTTGAAAATTCCCTAAGCTTATGCATGACATACGTCACACTGAGGGGAAAGGCATTTGTTTGTGTCCACATAGTCTATCAGGAGTCAGAAAGGCATGGTACAGTACTTTTTATTACCTTGTCTGATACGTAAGGTCCTATTTGGGATACAAGAAAGAAACGCATGTAGGCATTCTAATGAATGCAGGCACTCCCTATGTTTTAGAAACCCATTTTTGTTTTGCACTTTAAACCACAACTTGCAGATTCCACTATATTTCTTTGCTCTGATAATCTGGTTTTAACAATTTTCTGCCTGAACATCAATGAACATTATATTTATTGTTGCCAAGGGCCCTGCCTTGCATAATATCATGCTGTAATTAGAAATATCTCAGAAATCAGTTTTAGGTAGGCTAAATTCCATCTGATGCATTTGAAATAAGTTTATCTATTACAATGATGTAACATAACACATCAGCAAAATATGAAGCACCTGAAAGGCTTCACTTGTACAGCAGAAATTATTTTAAACACTGCCCCAGGAATGTTGTTCAGAACTATCCTAAATTTTGCCACCATAGGAGCTTATCTAATAAATGCTAGAAAGTTGTTCCATCCAATTACACTTACATTAAACCATTTTCCATATCGATGTCCTAAAACAGTTCAGACTTAGTTCACAATCCCTTTCTGTCAGATTTATTTTATTTTATATATTTAAGCACAAACGTCATGCCCACTATGCTAGTGTTACAGCACTTTTTTTTGAAAAAAAGATTAGTGCACTTCTTAATGAACTGTAGCCTTAGGAATGGACACAAGTGTCTTAACCTAACATTACACAGGAATTTACATAGGCTCACAATTTTGGTACACATTGATAGTGTGCTTTCCAAATTACTGGTTAGTTCCTTCATGCTGGAACCTTTTATTGAATTCCCACATTCCAAAAGAGGCCTTACTAAAGAAGTGATAGCTAACCAATAACTAACAAGTTTTTGCTGGTCACATACCTAAGGAGTGTTCCTAATTTGTGATTTTTTGTTGATGTAGTAGCATCTACATGGTTTCTGAATATTATCAATGAGGTCTGTTCCAGTCCTAATTTGTAGGACTTCTCAATAATGTTAGTGTAATCTCAGTTGTATAATAGTCTTATGTTAGCCTTATCAAATCTTATTCTAGCTTTTTTCCAAATTTAGATCTAATTTCTTTTCCTTAACCAGTTTAACAAATTTCATGAAGGAATCTTTGTATCACAACATGATTCTTCTTCTTGATGATATTATTTCAGGTTTCACATCACACATTTCATAAAACATAGTTGCTCTTTGATTTGTATATCATTAACAAAGTTTGCAAATAATGTTGTCCCTATGGAGAAGTCCTCTCGGACACTCTTTGTCAAGGCCTTAGCATTTAGCCTCACCTTTATCATTCTCCCATCACTCATTTTCTGATCCAAGTTATTATAATTGGTCGAACTTCTAGCTGAACCACGTTTTCTAAAATCACTCTGTGAGCAACCATGTCAAAAGCATTGGTGAAATCCAAAGGGCTATCTCCAGCTGTCTGCACATGCCCATGGCAGTTGATGCTGTTTCAGGAAGTCTAAATCTTTAGTAATGATAGATACTACTTTACCAGAAGCATGTTAACACCATCAGTACTGCATTTTTTGTTAGCCTGTAGTCTATTAGCTGTTATTTCTCAAACACCTTATTCTTTCCATTAAGGAGACTTGTAGTCCTCTAACTGTGTCTTTGGTCTGCCTTCACTTTATAATTCAGAATAACATCCACTCTTTTCCAGTCAATGGGCACAGTTCTTTCCCCTGAGGTTCCTCTTACATTAACTACTTAGGGCAGAAATAAGAAGATATATGTCTGGGAAATGAGAGGTACATTTTCTTATTCCTGCTCTAAGTAGTTAATGTAAGAGGAGCCGCGGTGGTGCAGTGGTAGCATTGTTGCCTCACAGCAAGAGGTTCTCCCGTTTGATTCTTGGCTGGATCACCTTCTGTGTGGAGTCTGCATGTCCTCCCCATGGTCAAGTGGTGTTCGAAAGGCATGCGTGAATGGGCATGCCTTTGTTGAAGGTCAGGCGTCGGGCTGGCACCTCGGCACCATAAAAAAATCGACTGCCAATCATTAGCAGACCGGAGTTCCGCTGTGGTGACCCCTAACCAGGAAAAGCCAAAAGAAAAACAACAACAACGTCTGGGAAATGAGAGGAAAATCTACCTAATTAAAACATTAATAATTCCCAATGGTATTGTGTGATGTGGATTGGTTTATTTATGTCTCCTTGACAGTAAGCTTAATAAGAACCTCTGAACGTATGAACCTATAGACTTGATTACTAACTGTTTAAGCAACCATTTATAGATTCCATCTTGACTTTGGGCTTTAGAACTCTCTAGGGCTTATAATGTTTCTCAGTTATACTCTGAATTCTGGAAACAGAGAACTATGTTGAACACCTTTCTGATTTAACTCCTCTCAGCACTGTTAAGCACTTGTCTTATGTTAGAGCATAACAGTGGCCATTGCTGGCCATAGATGTGCAACAAGACTCTAAGGCAACTTCAAAAGCTGTAATACAGTCCACTTTCACACAGAAGAGTGGTGGAGCAAAATGACTAATAGGCTTTAAAGATGTTTGTTCGTCAGAGGACATTTACCTTTTGGCTACTGCCTGTGTTGCTGCACAAAGTGTTTTATGTCTTTCAAATATGTTAAAAACATTAAAATCCTGCACTGTTTTTTTCTGTAGCCAGTAATACATGGAAATGACTAAAGCTCCACATACTGCAGAGAATTATGACTGAGTCTCTCTGATTATGACTCTGCTGTTATGTGATCTTGACATGGATGTCAAGGGTCACCTAGGGAACTTTGATTCATTCTGCTGTTGATGTGAATTTCTTCACAGCCATGTCTTGAACAAGCAACTTGTTTATGAGTGGAGACCTGATCCTAATCCTCTTATGTTTCTCCCATTTGAGTCCTTATCATCCCATTGCATGTTGTTATAACCCGTAACAGACCAAGCAGCTTTCCATATCTTAAACTGAATTAATCATATCATGTTCTCCTTATCCAAAAACCACCAGTGTATAATCTTATATTCAAATTTGTGTCTAACATTCTAGATTGAATTAGCTGTAACTCATAAGATGGTCTGAGGTTCTATTCACATTAATGCACACACTTCAAACCCTGATGCTAAAATAATGTCACACACTTCCATACCCTGATGCTAAATTAGTATCCCCACACTTCAATCCCCAGTGCTAAATTAATGTCCCCACTTACATTCCCTTATGCTAAATTAATGTCCCCACACTTCAATCCTTATGCTAAATTAATGTCCCCACACTTCAAGCCCTGATGCTAAATTAATGTCTGAGTTGTAATCACATGGTCAGTAGGAATAAGAAATGTTTCTTCCAGCAATTTAGCCAGAAAGAACTTTCTATCCTTTGATGACTGGTACATTGCAATTAAGCAGAAGTTAGTGTGATACATGCTTAATAGCAACTGCTACTATATGGGTCAGTCTATGATTAGATGTCAGCTCAATGCTCTTCACCCTAAAATCATCCTTCACCTAGACTAAGACCTCTCATCGTCTTTAAATACTGTTTCAGTGCCTAGCAGTACAGGCATATTAACTAATGCAATTAGCTAGGCTTCCATCTTGAAACCAGGATTCAGTGGCTGTGGCAATGTCAGGCTCAAGATCATGCTGCACCATTTCATTGTATATACTTCGATCGTTTGTACACAGTCCTTCATGGGTGCACTGTGTTTATCCAGTTACAACTGTCATGCAGGGACAGGAAAATAATGTGGCTACTATTAAGGAAGAAGCTTTAGTAAAATAAGGCTGATAGGCTTTAGACACGGCAAAAATATACTGGACCCTCTTGGGTGCCCATAGAGATAAGCACCTTTTCTCATGTTGTCTGATGATTTCCTTGATCCATCATGCGGCCTCAGACTGACAGCACTGGTCCTTGCTACACATGCTCACACATCTTCTAGTCTTTAGACAATCTGCACGACGTCGCTTGCATTAGTAAATTGATACTGATCTGCTTCTATCATTACCTGCATTGGTGTATAACTGTAACAGGAACATTCAAGTGAATGAAGCCTTTCCTGGCTTCTGCAAATGTTTGCTATTTATTAGGCACCTCTAAATAGTAGTCTGAGTAAAATCTCATTGATGTTACCAGTTACAAAGTATGATTTTTTTTCCTTGCCATATGTCACATAGTCATCCCAGGCTAAGTCTAGCAACATAAACAATACAGCGTAGAGTCTGATGGGGGTCTTTGTTCACAAGAGCCAAAGTTCTCTGTACTCTTCTCTAGATGTAAGCAGAATGTTAAACAGTATAATTTGGGATTTGATTGGGTCTTCTTGTAGGAGTTTTATTTATGTGTGCACTTTCAGTAACTCTAAGTGGAATCAAAATCATCTGTAGGATGCCAGAATGTATTATTTAAAGGTAAGTGATTGCATACTGACTTTTAATGCCCTTCATCAAGCCAACCAATCTCACACTTTTATTACAAAAACATGATCGCGATTACCTACTTTGACAAAGAGATTCTTTATTTTCGTATGGTGCACCCCACTTTTTGATCATGGTCTTGATTTTTCTCCACATACATAGCTACTGCAGATTCAAGAAAGAAAATTTTAGAATGAGCTTCTACTACTTAATGTACATTATTACTGGCTTGGTTCTTAAGAGCAGTAGTGTTTTTTAGTACCTTAGTTGTTAAACTGCTTTATATGGCCAAGGTACATTATATATGCAACAATGCAATCAGCCAGAGGCAAGAACAGCAGTCAGGCCTCCCATAAAAGTAGGGCACCGTACTGACTGAGGTAACAAAGACACTGTAAACAGATGTGGGTTTTAAAGTTTTTATTTGTTTATTCCAGGTGTCACTTCAGCAGATGCACCATTAGATGGAGGTGGGCATTATAAATGGAATTTATGTTTTGTTTAGTCCAAACATCTGCATCACAGATGCTAATACAGGTTTCAGACACAAAGCGTTCAGGCACACATAGTAAGAATGACAAAATCACCAAGTTACAGCATACGTAAGACATTGCTCTCATTTTCTACATGGCATTTTATGTTATTGGACATTTTATATTATTGGATGTGTATAGTTAAGCACTAATTAATTTAGAAAGAAATGGCATATCACAGGATTTTGAAGTCAGACTATAATTTTACTTAATCTGAAGCAGCTGTTATATAGGAAACTGCTTTTACATGTTTCTTTCAGTAATTCAATGCTACTGTGTGAAATATTTGATTAATATGACACATATGTTTTCAATACCAGGTAATATGACTATATGTTTCAGTATTTGGGTGTTTTGTCCCTTTAAAAGGTGAGAGTATTGATCACAATGTGGACTACAAGAAAACTGCTGTAAAACTGGTGGTGATGTTAAAGTACAATGATGCTTTGCACCATAGTTTACCAACAGATGCAGTAACTTCCTGGCCACATAAAATATGCCAATATCTCTGCCTGCTGGATGAATTGATGATATTGATATAGTGGTAACCATATTAAATGTTGGGATCTGCAAAAGGGAGTCTCAAAACATAGACACTGAATTGTCAAAAAACGGATTTATATATATATATATATATATATATATATATATATATATATATAATTTTCTCCAAGGTATGTCAATCTTGAAGTTGCTATACTTAAGTTCTGGGGTGTGTGGGACTTGCTGCCCACATTGGGCTGTCCAGGGTAGATTTTACCCCCACAAAAACAAGATTAAAGGTGAAGAGTGATGTTTGAGATTCACTTTTTTCTTGGATTTATGATCTTTTTTTCTGTCAGCATTCAACATTACAAGTGATAACATTTCAGTAAGGATCCTGTTAAAGTAATATCCAACATTTTAATATTCCTTACTATTAAGTACTATTGTAGTTAGTATAACTATTATCATTATTATATTTGTTACTAATGTGTTAAAATATATGTCCTATCCATTATTGCATAATCATTTTTTTAGTTTCACCATGGTCAGTATTATTTGTTACAATTTCATGTGCACTATGACTGAATATAAAACATTATTTTGCAGTTTAACCTGTTTCTCATTGGGGAATATATGATTTTTTTAATGTTTTGTTTCATTGTTTCTTCTGGAGTAAGATAAATTAACCTGGTTTGTGCAAAGAACCCTCAAAATTATTTCTCTATGCATGAATTTTCATCAAGCTATACATTTTTCTTTCTCAGTGTGTGTGTGTGTGTGTGTGTGTGTGTGTGTGTGTGTGTGTGTGTGTGTGTGTGTGTGTGTGTGTGTGTGTGTGTGTGTGTGTGTGTGTATGTGTGTGTGTGTGTGTGTGTGTGTGTGTGCGCACCCGCCCGCGTGCATGTGTGAGTGCAAGCATGCATGCAAATAAAGAACTCCCAGACACATACATTACAAAAATCAAGGGCCATAGCTTTGCAATCAACCGTGACTTAAATGGCTGCTTTAGACACATCCTTTATTTATGTGATGTTCACTGAAATGCCTAGTGAAATTCAACAGTTGGAA